>NC_066619.1:57842382-57963217 GCF_025201925.1 Gopherus flavomarginatus | reverse complement strand
AAATGCCAATACAAAGAAGCCTTATCCCCCAACAGTGATATGCAGAGATCCTTATAAACAGATTCTGTCAGGAGACCTTATTTGTTGAAATCTCTGTATTTTAGAACTCTATCTTTGGACCCACTAATGTATAACTTACCTCTTACTTAAGGAATTTATAGGGTGCCTGTCACCTTAGTTTATAAGCATATAATACAACAAATGAGATTTGCACAGCATTACCCATTGTTGCTCTCATAGCTGATTCTTTACCTCTTTCAAGTTGTTGATGTCTTACCTACTATTTTTTTGTTTGTTGTCTCTGTGTGGCAGGGAAGGCCTTAGGGAAAATGGTGCCCTGGGTGAACTTGTATTTTGGCACCCTTTCTTTGAGTCCGGATGCATGGGTCGACAGAGCGGCAGTTCCCTGTACAGTGACACATCCCCCCATGGCTGGGGAGCAATTGGGGCAAGATGGGAGGGGTCAGAGCTTTCTGCAGCCAGGGGTGATTCCTGGAGGTGGGTCTGAATCGGCCACAGTAGAAGCCTGTGCAGGGGAAGAGGAAGTCCTGTCCGTCCCTATCCTGGCTGAGACTAGCAGCTGGAGCCTGGCACACAGTAGGAGCCCCAAGCTGGGGGACTACCAGCCCTGACCTTTCCCAACTCCGGCCCCAGCACTCAGGGCTAAAGGGGCATTGGGCTAGCTGTGTGTGTTAGGGGCGGCGAGGTTGACCATGGCGCCCCGCCAACCATGGTGCCCTGGGTGGTCGCCCACCTGTAAGGCTGGCCCTGTGTGTCTCTGTGCATTTTCTTGTCATTGGTTATTGCAGGAAAGCTTTGGCAAACAGTTAAAATGATCAGACTTGGCTAAATGTGTCATTTCCTCCACTAAGTCATTCTAAAGTTGAGTCGACAAATTGAGGCTGTATTTGAATAAATATTTTAAATGGAGAAGCCATTCATATAGGTGTAAACTTCCACCCACAACATAAATTGAATGCACAAATATGAATACTTGCACCTCTAGGTACCTGACTTATGCCCAGTCTCACAAGCTTTATCCTGGCCACAGAATGTCTACACTGGAATAAAAGACCCACAGCATAGCCGTGGCTGGCCCAAGTCAGCTGACTTGGCGTAGGGACTAAAAGTTGCCTGTAGACATTTGGGCTCAAGCTGGAGCCCAGGCTTTAGGACCCGTCCCCCTCATGAGGTCCCAGGGCTCAAGCTCCAGCCTGAGCCCAAACATCTACACAGCAATTTTACAACCCCACAGCCCAAGCCCTGCAAGCTCAAGTCATAGAATCATCGAAGTTAAGAGTTGGAAGAGACCTCAGGAGGTCATCTAGTTCAACCCCCTTATCATAACCTTAATCCCAGATTTGGACCTTAGCGTCCAAAATAGGGGGGTTAGCATGAAAACCTCCAAGTTTAGTTACCAGCTTGGACCTGGTACTTGCTGCCACCACCCAAAAAATTAGAGTGTTTTAGGGCACTCTGGTCCCCCTGAAAAACCTTCCCTGGGGACCCCAAGACCCAAATCCCTTGAGTCTCACAACAAAGGGGAATAATCCTTTTCCCCTTCCCCCCTCCAGGTGCTCCTGGAGAGATACACAGACACAAGCTCTGTGAAACTACACAGAGACTCCCCCCTCTCTGTTCCCAATCCTGGAAACAAAAAGTACTTTCCTATTCCCCCCAGAGGGAATGCAAAATCAGGCTAGCAATCCAACACACAGATCTCCCCGATTTCTTCCTCCCACCAATTCCCTGGTGAGTACAGACTCAATTTCCCTGAAGTAAAGAAAACTTCAACAGGTCTTAAAAGAAAGCTTTATATAAAAAGAAAGAAAAATACATACAAATGTGCTCTCTGTATTAAGATGATACAACACAGGGTCAATTGCTTAAAAGAATATTGACTAAACAGCCTTATTCAAAAAGAAGACAAATCAAAGCACTCCAGCACTTATATTCATGCAAATACCAAAGAAAAGAAACCATAGAACTTACTATCTGATCTCTTTGTCCTTACACTTAGAAACAGAAGACTAGAAAGTAGAAAGTACTTCTCCAAAGCTCAGAGAAAGCAGGCAGACTCACAAAAGACTTAGACACTCAATTCCCTCCACCCAAAGTTGAAAAAATCCGGTTTCCTGATTGGTCCTCTGGTCAGGTGCTTCAGGTGAAAGAGACATTAACCCTTAGCTATCTGTTTATGACACGCCCCCCAAATTGCAGACAGTGGGGAAGCTCACTGGCGGCGATTTCCTTCTAGAACTTGAAAATAAACAGATTAATACAACACATGCACCTTTACATATACTCCTAAGTATATAACTAACAGACTTCTACATTTTAAGAACACTTTTTAACTACTGAATTCTGGGAAACTCTCACGGGAGAGTGCATCAGCAACTTTATTAGAAGCTCCTGTGATGTGTTGAATTTCAAAATCAAAATCTTGGAGAGCTAAACTCCAACGAAGAAGTTTCTTGTTGTTCCCCTTGGCAGTATGAAGCCACTTTAGTGCAGCATGGTCAGTTTGTAGTTAGAACCGCCGTCCCCAAACATATGGGCGTAGCTTTTCCAGGGCGTACACAATGGCATAGCATTCCTTTTCACTGACTGACCAGTGACTTTCCCTCTCAGACAGTTTCTTGCTGAGAAACACGACAGGATGGAAGTTGTGATCTGTTGCTTCCTGCATGAGCACTGCTCCTATACCACGCTCAGATGCATCTGTGGTTACTAGGAATGGCTTGTCAAAATTCGGGGCCCTGAGCACAGGGTCAGACATGAGCGTCGCCTTAAGCTGGGTAAAGGCCTTTTGACACTCATCAGTCCACTTAACGGCATTTGGCTGGGTCTTTTTGGTCAGGTCGGTCAGTGGGGCAGCGATTTGGCTGTAGTGTGGTGCAAATCGCCTGTAGTATCCGGCCAAGCCTAAGAAGGATTGGACCTGCTTCTTGGACCGTGGGACAGGCCACTTTTGGATAGCATCCACCTTGGCCTGTAGGGGGTTTATGGTTCCTCGACCCACCTGGTGCCCCAGGTAAGTCACTCTGTTTTGGCCTATTTGACACTTTTTGGCCTTAACAGTTAGTCCTGCCTGCCTGATGCGCTCAAAGACCTTTTCCAGGTGTAGTAGGTGTTCTGGCCAGGAGTCTGAAAAAATGGCCACATCATCGAGGTAGGCAACTGCAAATTCTCCCAGTCCAGCTAGTAGACCATCTACCAGCCTCTGGAAGGTGGCGGGTGCATTTCGAAGGCCGAAAGGAAGGACATTGAATTCATACACCCCTGCATGGGTGACGAATGCTGACCTCTCCTTGGCAGGTTCATCTAGCGGTACTTGCCAGTACCCCTTGGTTAAGTCTATTGTAGAGATGAACTGGGCACGTCCCAACTTCTCCAATAGCTCATCGGTGCGTGGCATTGGGTAGTTGTCCGGACGAGTTACCGCATTTAGCTTACGGTAATCCACGCAAAAGCGTATTTCCCCATCTGGTTTGGGTACCAGAACCACTGGAGATGCCCATGCACTGGTAGATGAGCGGATTATACCCATCTGTAGCATGTTCTGGATCTCCCGTTCTATAGCAGCTTGGGCATGAGGAGACACTCGGTAGGGTGGGGTTCTGATTGGGTGAGCATTACCTGTATCAATGGAGTGGTATGCCCGTTCAGTCCGTCCTGGGGTGGCTGAGAACAATGGGGCGAAGCTAGTGCACAGCTCCTTGATTTGTTGCCGCTGCAGACGTTCCAGGGTGGTTGAGAGGTTCACCTCTTCCACACCACCGTCTTTTTTTCCGTCGTAGTAGACACCGTCAGGCCACTCAGCATCATCTCCCTGGACTGTAAACTGACAAACCTGTAAGTCTCTGGAATAGAAAGGCTTGAGAGAATTAACATGGTACACTTTAGGCTTTAGTGAGGAATTGGGAAATGCTATGAGGTAGTTTACAGCTCCCAGGCGCTCTTGGACCGTGAAGGGCCCTTCCCATGATGCTTCCATCTTATGGGCCTGTTGCGCCTTCAAGACCATAACCTGGTCTCCTACCTTGAAGGAACGTTCTCTGGCATGTCTGTCATACCAGGCCTTTTGCTCTTTTTGAGCATCCTTTAGGTTCTCTGTAGCAAGGGCTAAAGAGTGTCGGAGGGTGCTTTGTAGGTTGCTTACAAAGTCCAGAATGTTAGTTCCTGGAGAAGGCGTAAACCCCTCCCATTGCTGCTTCACCAACTGTAATGGCCCCTTAACCTCGTGACCATACACAAGTTCAAATGGTGAAAACCCTAAACTGGGATGTGGTACAGCCCTGTAGGCAAACAGCAACTGCTGCAACACTAGGTCCCAATTATTGGAGAATTCGTTGATGAATTTTCGTATCATGGCCCCCAAAGTTCCATTGAACCTTTCCACCAGGCCATTGGTTTGATGGTGGTACGGGGTGGCAACCAAGTGATTCACCCCATGAGTTTCCCACAGTTTTTCCATGGTCCCTGCCAGGAAATTAGACCCTGAATCTGTAAGGATGTCGGAGGGCCAACCTACCCTGGCAAAGATGTCTGTTAAGGCCAGGCACACAGTGTTAGCCCTGGTGTTGCCTAGAGCTACTGCTTCCGGCCATCGGGTAGCAAAGTCCACTAAAGTCAGTACGTACTGCTTTCCTCTGGGCGTCTTTTTTGGGAAAGGGCCCAGAATATCCACAGCTACTCGCTGAAATGGGACCTCAATTATGGGGAGTGGCTGGAGAGGGGCCTTGACCTGGTCTTGAGGCTTTCCCACTCTTTGGCATACCTCACAAGACCGGACATACTTGGCAACATCCTTGCCCATCCCCTCCCAGTGGAAGGACTTCCCCAACCGGTCCTTGGTTCTGTTCACCCCAGCATGGCCACTGGGATGATCATGGGCTAAGCTTAAGAGCTTCCCCCGGTACTTAGTTGGAACCACCAACTGTTTTTGCGGCTGCCATTCTTCCCGGTGTCCACCAGAAAGAATTTCCTTGTATAAAAGTCCTTGGTCTATAACAAACCGGGATCGATTAGAAGAGCTGAGAGGCGGTGGGGTGCTCCGTGCCGCTGCCCAAGCTTTCTGAAGGCTGTCATCTGCTTCCTGCTCAGTCTGGAACTGTTCCCTTGAGGCTGGGGTCACCAGTTCTTCCTCAGACTGTGGACTTGGGCTTGGTCCCTCTGGAAGCGATGTAGGTGATGGGGTTGTTTCCGTTGCTGGTGAACCGCTCTCCGCTGGTGCACCTGAGGGTATTTCAGGCTCTGGCTGAGCCTTTTGAGTATGGCTGTCTGTTGCTTCTGCCAGTTTTGGCTTGCTGGCGCCCTCTGGCGTTGAGTTTGAAGATGGGGTTGCAATGGCTTGTGCTGGTTGCTGTTCCAGTTCCGGGCCTGGGACTGGAGGTGCTGTGGCTGTTTCAGTGGTTGGCATGGAATCCGGGTCCACTACCTCTGTCTGGGTCTCTGGTAACACAGACGGGGCCTCTGTGGACGGCTTAGGAACAGGAATGGGTCTGGAAGCTTGCCTGGTTTGGCTACGTGTAACCATTCCCACTCTCTTGGCCCGCCTCACCTGGTTGGCCAAGTCTTCCCCCAGTAGCATGGGGATAGGATAATTGTCATAGACTGCAAAAGTCCACATTCCTGACAAGCCTTTGTACTGGACAGGCAGTTGAGCTGTAGGCAAGTCTACAGCTTGTGACATGAAGGGGTAAATTGTAACTTTGGCCTTTGGGTTGATGAATTTGGGGTCAACGAAGGATTGGTGGATAGCTGACACTTGTGCCCCCGTGTCTCTCCACGCAGTAACCTTCTTTCCGCCCACTCTCAAATTTTCCCTTTGCTCCAAGGGTATTTGAGAGGCATCCGGGCCTGGGGATCTTTGGTGTGATGGTGGTGTAATGAATTGCACTCGCATGGTGTTCTTGGGACAGTTGGCCTTGATATGTCCCCGTTCATTACACTTAAAGCATCTTCCATCTGATGGGTCACTGGGCCGAGGTGAGTTACTGGAGACTGGTGAGGTTGAAGGGTAGGGTATCTGTGGCTTTACTTGGGTGGTATGTGGGGTCTTTGGCTGTCCTCGGTTGTAGGGTTTATGGTCTGTGTGCCCCCTGGGGTAATCGTTCCCCTTGACAGTAGCTTTCTTGCTTTCTGCCAGTTCCATCCATTTGGCTCCAATCTCCCCCCGCCTCAGCGATATCTTTGGGATTTCCATCTTGTATGTACCGTGTGATGTCTTCAGGAACACCATCCAAGAACTGCTCCATTTGTATGAGGAGGTTTAATTCTTCCAAGGTTTGAATGTTGTTTCCTGTTATCCAGGCCTCATAGTTTTTTGCAATGTAGTAGGCGTGTTTGGGAAATGACACCTCGGGTTTCCACTTTTGGGTTCTGAAGCGCCGACGGGCATGATCTGGGGTTATCCCCATTCGGTATCTGGCCTTGGTTTGAAAAAGTTTATAGTCATTCATTTGCAGCTTAGGCATTTCAGCTGCCACCTCTGCTAAAGGTCCACTGAGCTGTGACCTCAATTCTACCATGTACTGGTCTTCGGGGATGTTGTACCCAAGACAGGCTCTTTCAAAATTTTCCAAGAAGGCCTCGGTGTCATCACCTGCCTTGTAGGTGGGAAATTTCCTGTGCTGTGGAGCAATAATTGGCGCCGGGTTGTTAGGGTTGGCTGGCACATGCAACCCAGCTTTTGCCATCTCCAGTTCATGTTTTCTCTGTTTTTCCTTCTCTTCATTCTCTTTTTGTTGTTTTTCCATTTCTTTTTGTTGTTTTTCCATTTCTTTTTGGTGTTTTTCCATGTCTCGGCGGTGGGCCGCCTCTTCTTCTGCTTGTTTCCTTCGGTAGGCCAACTCTTCTTCTTCTAGTTTTCTTTTGTGTGCTGCCTCTTGGGCTGCCTGTTCTCTTTGGAAGGCTGCCAGTTTCATGCTTTCTTCCTTTTCTTTCATCTCCATCTGTCGCCTGTGTTCAGCTTCTTTGATTTGTTCTTCGGCCTCAATTTTTGCCTTAGAAGTCATGGTTCCTGTTTTCTTGTGTTGGGGTGCCCTCCGGTGTTTATTTTCTGAACTGCAGGTTCTCTGTTGCCTCCTGGAGTCTGCCTAGCAACAGTGCCTTTTTTCCCTTTCTCTCTCTAGCTAATGTTCAATGAAGGGAAACCAGAAAAACCACTTTATTTGCATGCATATAAGTGCTGGTACTTGCCTCCTAATGGGAGGGCTATTGCATGACAAAAGACCCTTAACAGTCTGGTAATGGCTTCTCGCTTAACATGCAAGCCACAAACTGCCAGAGAGAGCAGAAAAAAAAATTCTCTCTGGTTCCCTTTTAAAACCAACTGCTTCTCTCTCTGCTAAAAAGCCCTTAGCAGAGAAAAGAAAAATATAATATTCCTACTGGCTTCTGGATTCTGTGTATATCCCACCGCTGCTACTCATATCATAACCTTAATCCCAGATTTGGACCTTAGCGTCCAAAATATGGGGGTTAGCATGAAAACCTCCAAGCTTAGTTACCAGCTTGGACCTGGTACTTGCTGCCACCACCCAAAAAATTAGAGTGTTTTGGGGCACTCTGGTCCCCCTGAAAAACCTTCCCTGGGGACCCCAAGACCCAAATCCCTTGAGTCTCACAACAAAGGGGAATAATCCTTTTCCCCTTCCCCCCTCCAGGTGCTCCTGGAGAGATACACAGACACAAGCTCTGTGAAACTACACAGAGACTCCCCCCTCTCTGTTCCCAATCCTGGAAACAAAAAGTACTTTCCTATTCCCCCCAGAGGGAATGCAAAATCAGGCTAGCAATCCAACACACAGATCTCCCCGATTTCTTCCTCCCACCAATTCCCTGGTGAGTACAGACTCAATTTCCCTGAAGTAAAGAAAACTTCAACAGGTCTTAAAAGAAAGCTTTATATAAAAAGAAAGAAAAATACATACAAATGTGCTCTCTGTATTAAGATGATACAACACAGGGTCAATTGCTTAAAAGAATATTGAATAAACAGCCTTATTCAAAAAGAAGACAAATCAAAGCACTCCAGCACTTATATTCATGCAAATACCAAAGAAAAGAAACCATAGAACTTACTATCTGATCTCTTTGTCCTTACACTTAGAAACAGAAGACTAGAAAGTAGAAAGTACTTCTCCAAAGCTCAGAGAAAGCAGGCAGACTCACAAAAGACTTAGACACTCAATTCCCTCCACCCAAAGTTGAAAAAAATCCGGTTTCCTGATTGGTCCTCTGGTCAGGTGCTTCAGGTGAAAGAGACATTAACCCTTAGCTATCTGTTTATGACACCCCTGCTCAAAGCAGGACCAATCCCAACTAAATGGAGTCAGTTGACCTAGCCACAGGTGTTTAATTGCAGTGTAGATGAACTCTGTGAGAAGCATTGTCCCAAAGGCATACAGCTGTTTCAGTTAGTCATGGAGAAGCAAACTCTGATGTAGCAGCATCTTAGCTCTTTGAGGACTATGATTATTTATTATTCTAACTATTACAGTAGTATTTCATTAGTAAAATGTGATGCAGCAGGCAGGATTATAGGAAAGAAATCTTTACTAAATAAACTGAATGGCCCATGTACATGCTCATGCACAGTCTTATCATAAATCTTGGGACGTTGGGTCTTTTTCTTAAAGACCAGCTCCTGAACTTATTTTATTTCATAAGAATATCAGCTTTCATTTATAAAAAAGCAAGTTTTAGCCCTCATTGAGCAGCAAAGCTGGAAAATGTGATACAAGTGCATCCTAAAGGCTCAAAAACCAGATGGCAAATAAAACAAATCCAATATTTATTATTTTTAAATTTTAAAAATCATGTTTTCTTTAAAGCCAATCATGACTTTTGGGGGACCTGACTTTTTGAATGCTTGTGGTTGGCAATACTGCAGGCTGATGCACCAGAGTTTTTGTGCAAGCAGCCTCACCCTAGCTTGCATTCCTGAGCCTATGGTGCAACACCAAAGTGGGTCTCCCTAAAACCTGACCCTCTTTCTCCAGTTCTACTCAGTATACTCCAAGTAGCACCAAATTCTGCTAGGCACTGTACATGCGTGTAGGAAGATACAGTCCCTGTCCCAAACTGTTTACAATGGAATGGTCAACAACAGATACAGGGGGAGTGAAAGGATTCAGCATAATAAAAGTAGTCAGGGTGATGACTGGCATTTGCCTTCTTCCATGGTTGCTGTTGGGTGGTTGTTGAGGATTAGGGAGTGGGAGAGAGTTACTTAATCTGAACTGATCTAACCCTAAACAGGATTTCATTTGATTTCTGTTTTGAAATTCTTGCCTATTTTGACTTTTTTTTTAACAGGTTCACACTTTTTTTTTAATATTTTTAAAGGTATTGTCATATACTGAAAAGACATTCACTGGAATATGAATTCTCAACTTCTTGACTTACAAACATGATACAGTATAATATAGCTTAAGTCAAACCCTCATCCTGCTGATTTCAATAGTTTTGCCTAGGTAACTAAAGAAGACTGCTGGATTTGACCTTTCTCTTCTAACCAGGGAAAAATTGTATATGGTTTTATTACATGCTCTTATCTACCTTTCAAGAATATTTGCTATGATTCCAGTCCTTTTATTGTGTGTGCATATGAGGGAAGTATAATGAATTGAGTGCAGTATAGTGAATAGAGTGGTTGTTTTTTTGACATTGACTTCAGGGCTAAGAACTAAGTGAGGCTTACTCTCAATATATTGACCTTTGATTTTTGGTTTTGTTTTTACTCTTTTGTTCACTCTCAGAGAAGAGAGAAGAAAAAGAATCTATGGAAAATAGAAACCTTTTGTCCACTAGGATTTAAGCACTCAAGTACTACTAATAGCATTTTGTGAGTTTGTAATAAAATCAGAAATTTCCCAGTGGGTGAGTAATGGAATGCTTTTTAAAAAAGTACTTTCAGTTAATGACTAAGGCATTTTTGCTAACAGCAGTTTGGTTACATATCCCAGGTAGGGGAAAAATACATGTTAAATAGTAGATTAAAATAGCCTTTCCTCTGTTTGGTAATGCCAGCTACTACAGGCTTGGACATATGTGAGGTGGCATTTAGTTGATGGCCATGGATGTTTCAGGGATGATGGGAAGAGAAAAGTCCTGCTTGGAAGGAGTCCTTTAAACACACTGTATATGCAGAAATAGAAAGTGCAGGAACCAGACTGGTGTGGTATATTATACAATCTGTTCATTGCATTTTGGTTGCTAATTAAGGAGCAATATAGACAGTGTTGTATGAATGCATGTAACCTGTTGAAATTCTGTCAGATTCTTTCTTTGCTTTCACATGTTGCTTAAAAAGATATCTTAATGGAAAGCAGAACAATATAAGAGGGGAGAACAGATATGTTCGATTACAATTCTTACATCACTCGACTGTGTGTGTGTATGTTTGTTCATGACTTCTGGGGACTGGGCTGGACTACAAATTTGGAAACATAACATTTAAATATAAGTGTGAACCTAGCAATGATTAGCAAATATATAATGAAAAATTACCCCTTGTTTATCCCCAAAAATACCATTGTTATGAGGATGTTTAAGGGAAAGTGTGTAGTTACTTTTAATAATGTACTTTGTGTGACGGGGGAGGGTGTCTTTCTATAACATTACATACATCTCTTCATCTTTTCCTTGGTTTCATCTGGCAGCTCTTCTTTCAGAGTCCCAGAACGCCAACTTTCCCAGCTTTTTCCTGAATTGCATCCCCCACATGCACTGCACAGTGACAGGATTAATGGAACATTTCTTACATTAACTGGATTACATTACATTAGCTGACACTGTTAAATATTAACGCAGAATTTATAATACTGGTGACTGGTGAACTTCTGAATGTTTGGAGATTAATACTTGAGGCTTATCTATATTTTCATACCTCAAGCCTGTAAAACTGTTTTTGGAAATATCTTATGGATGGGAAAAGGAAGTATTCAGCAATGGTGACGCCTCAAATGGTAGAATCTAAGCCCAGGAAACATGAAAGAAGCTGATCTCCTTTCTATTTGGTATAACTTTTCTGTTCACTGAAAATATCTTTTCCATGTTTTGGGGTATTGAGACAGTCCAGTTTATGGGTTCCCACTGCTCTCTGATGTTTCCTCATGGGCTCCAGTGCAGCAAAGTTCTTGACTTCAATGGCGGTACTCACATGCTTAAGCACGTGCATAACTTCAAGTCCTTTGCCAGATGAAGGCCATACTCTAATATGGCATTGCAAAATACGACAATAGAAGTCTAAAGGCAGAGCTCACAGATGTATTTTATCAGGTGCCCAACAGTAGTATTGGAGAAAGGATTCCTCCTTCCAAAGATCCATTCCAGACACCCCTCAGACAGCTTGACACTGCTAGTTTCGGTGATGCAGGGGTCTACTGATGACTCTTCAGGGACAATAGCAGAGCGGTTAAATCCCTTCTAAAGTTATACAGTAGCTGTAGTTATAGGTGAAACTTCTTGAGTCATTGCCACTGGCGAGTCTACAAGATGATTCAGGATAGGAGGAAGTAGGTGATAGAGGATCCATATGGGGGCAGACAACATGCCTTCATTCCATACCAGGAAATCTGTCCTGCAGAAGAGGAGGCATGTCAGGGTACCCTCAATGACTCAGTGTCCCTTGTGCCTGAAACAAGTATCTCCTGCTGTAGTCTGTGACAATGCCCAGTGGCGTGGAAGATGTGTTGGGCAGATGACCAATGGAGTCTAGGTTACCAGGACTTCTGTGAGATCTTCCAGAATGGACCCACTGAGTGAGAAACAGGCATATGAAGAGTGTGGGTCAAAATGAAGCAGTCAGTGGGAGCCTTCATGGTGTAAGAGGAAGTTTGTGAGGTCGGTGGAGTTTTGAAAGATGCAGCATTTCAGACTACAGTGTGGATGCAGAACTCTTCCACGTGGCCTGACAGATGGATGCGAGGTGAAAAAGTCACTGAGGAAGGTAAGTTATGTTGTATTTATAGGGGACTCTGATGACTTTAGTTTGGGTATGAAAAATAGCTTCTCCCACTCAATATCATTTAAAAGGCAAAGTAGTTACTCATTTATGCAAAAATGTGGTTTTCCCTAATTCCCCGTTTTTTGTATTCTATGCAGAACTGAATCTTTATATAATGTTTTCCATGAGTCACCAGGAACGCTCTGAGGATCTTTAGGTTAGTACTAAGAACGTAATTGATTTTGTTCTGATTTCACTCATCCACTGAAGGGAACACTAAAGATTTTCAGGAGTCCAACTGCATGGTTAGCTGACTTTCAGGTGTTCTTTAACTCTATCAACTCCCTATTTGAAAACCTTGAGTATCATGCATATTATAGTTTGTATATACTGTGTACAGTGTGCTGCACAAATGTACAGGTAGTATAATAAAAAGACAAGATTACTGGTTTGAAGAATTCTTTTCTGCTGCTCTTCTTTTCTTTAAAAAAAATGGATTTGGTATTAATTAATGCAGGTAATGCCGTTCATCTTCTTCTGTAGTCTCTATAAGAGGCAGCATGGTATGAAGGAGTACAAGGCTAGGAATCACAATCCAGACTTTTAATCCTGGCTCTGCCTCTGATTTTCTATGCAGCCTTACTATTTAATCTCTGTCCCAATTTCCCGAATTTTCAAATGGAGACGTTAATGTTTCCCACCTATTGACCTCATAGGACTGTTGTGAGGATTCATTGGTCAAGGACAGCAAAGCATTTTGAAAGTGCTATATAAATATTAAATTTTTTATTAATGCTCGCTGTGCTTTGACAAAACACTTCCCTTTAGCAACTGACAAGGACACATTTTATGAAGGAAACAACATGGAACAGAGAGCAAGAGACACACTAGTAACAATGTAAAGGCCTGCTGGAGATGAATTACCTATAAAAGTCAAGGTAAATTTTTTTACGCTTTATAAAATTGGACAATATATCTTTAAATGTTCTTTTCCAAGACTGAAGAGCTAACTAGCATTCTGCAGCATTTCCAATAGAGTATGCGAGGAAGGACTGCTAGGCACAGATGGTGTTCACCTTTCGAGGAGGGGAAAGGCCTTCTTTGCGCACAGACTGGCTAACCTAGTAAGGAGGGCTTTAAACTAGGTTCAACGGGGACAGGTGAGCAAAGCCCACAGGTAAGTGGGGAACAAGACCTGGGAGATGCGTTGGAAACAGGAGGGAGCACGGGCTAAAATGGCAGAGAGAAAGGAGGGTCAGGGCAAAGCTGGGAGGCAAGATCAAACCAGTATCTTAGATGCCTATATACAAATGCAAGAAGTATGGGTAATAAGCAGGAAGAACTGGAAGTGCGAATAAATAAATACAACTATGACATTGTTGGCATTACTGAAACTTGGTGGGATAATACACATGACTGGAATGTTGGTGTGGATGGGTATAGTTTGCTCAGGAAGGATAGACAGGGGAAAAAGGGAGGAGGTGTTGCCTTATATATTAAAAATGTACACACTTGGACTGAGGTAGACATGGACATAGGAGATGGGAGTGTTGAGAGTCTCTGGGTTAGGCTAAAAGGGGTAAAAACCACGGGTGATGTCGTGCTGGGAGTCTACTACAGGCCACCTAATCAGGTGGAAGAGGTGGAGGAGGCTTTTTTGAAACAATTAACAAAATCATCCAAAGCCCAAGATTTGGTGGTGATGGGGGACTTCAACTATCCTGATATATGTTGGGAAAATAACACCGCGGGGCACAGACTATCCAATAAGTTCCTGGACTGCATTGCAGACAACTTTTTATTTCAGAAAGTTGAAAAAGCTACTAGGGGGGAAGCTGTTCTAGACTTGATTTTAACAAATAGGGAAGAACTCGTTGAGAATTTGAAAGTAGAAGGAAGCTTGGGTGAAAGTGATCACGAAATAATAGAGTTTATAATTCTAAGGAAGGGTAGAAGGGAGTACAGCAAAATAGAGACAATGGATTTCAGGAAGGCGGATTTTGGTAAGCTCAGAGAGCTGTTAGGTAAGGTCCCATGGGAATCAAGACTGAGGGGAAAAACAACTGAGGAGAGTTGGCAGTTTTTCAAAGGGACGCTATTAAGGGCCCAAAAGCAAGCTATTCCGATGGTTAGGAAAGATAGAAAATGTGGCAAAAGACCACCTTGGCTTAACCACGAGATCTTGCGTCACCTACAAAATAAAAAGGCGTCATATAAAAAATGGAAACTAGGTCAGATTACAAAGGACGAATATAGGCAAATAACACAGGAATGCAGAGGCAAAATTAGAAAGGCAAAGGCACAAAATGAGCTCAAACTAACTATGGGAATAAAGGGAAACAAGAAGACTTTTTATCAATACATTAGAAGCAAGAGGAAGACCAAGGACAGGGTAGGCCCACTGCTCAGTGAGGAGGGGGAAACAGTAACGGGAGACTTGGAAATGGCAGAGATGCTTAATGACTTCTTCGTTTCGGTCTTCACTGAGAAGTCTGAAGGAATGTCTAGTATAGTGAATGCTTACGGGAAGAGGGTAGGTTTAGAAGATAAAATAAAAAAAGAGCAAGTAAAAAATCACTTAGAAAAGTTAGATGACTGCAAGTCACCAGGGCCTGATGAAATGCACCCTAGAATACTCAAGGAGTTAATAGAGGAGGTATCTGAGCCTCTAGCTATTATCTTTGGGAAATCATGGGAGACGGGGGAGATTCCAGAAGACTGGAAGGGGGCAAATATAGTGCCCATCTATAAAAAGGGAAATAAAAACAACCCAGGAAACTACAGACCAGTTAGTTTAACTTCTGTGCCAGGGAAGATAATAGAGCAAATAATTAAAGAAATCATCTGCAAACACTTGGAAGGTGGTAAGGTGATAGGGAATAGCCAGCATGGATTTGTAAAGAACAAATCATGTCAAACTAATCTGATAGCATTCTTTGATAGGATAACGAGCCTTGTGGATAAGGGAGAAGCGGTGGATGTGATATACCTAGACTTTAGTAAGGCATTTGATACGGTCTCGCATGATATTCTTATAGACAAACTAGGAAAGTACAAATTAGATGGGGCTACTATAAGGTGGGTGCGTAACTGGTTGGATAACCGTACTCAGAGAGTAGTTATTAATGGCTCCCAATCCTGCTGGAAAGGTATAACAAGTGGGGTTCCGCAGGGGTCTGTTTTGGGACCGGCTCTGTTCAATATCTTCATCAACGATTTAGATGTTGGCATAGAAAGTACGCTTATTAAGTTTGCGGACGATACCAAACTGGGAGGGATTTCAACTGCTTTGGAGGACAGGGTCAAAATTCAAAACGATCTGGACAAATTGGAGAAATGGTCTGGGGTAAACAGGATGAAGTTCAATAAAGATAAATGCAAAGTGCTCCACTTAGGAAGGAACAATCAGTTTCACACATACAGAATGGGAGGAGACTGTCTAGGAAGGAGTATGGCAGAAAGAGATCTAGGGGTCATAGTGGACCACAAGCTTAATATGAGTCAAAAGTGTGATACTGTTGCAAAAAAAGCAAACGTGATTCTGGGATGCATTAACAGGTGTGCTGTAAACAAGACACGAGAAGTCATTCTTCCGCTTTACTCTGCACTGGTTAGGCCTCAACTGGAGTATTGTGTCCAGTTCTGGGCACCGCATTTCAAGAAAGATGTGGAGAAACTGGAGAGGGTCCAGAGAAGAGCAACGAGAATGATTAAAGGTATTGAGAACATGACCTATGAAGGAAGGCTGAAGGAATTGGGTTTGTTTAGTTTGGAAAAGAGAAGACTGAGAGGGGACATGATAGCAGTTTTCAGGTATCTAAAAGGGTGTCACCAGGAGGAGGGAGAAAACTTGTTCACCTTAGCCTCCAAAGATAGAACAAGAAGCAATGGGCTTAAACTGCAGCAATGGAGATTTAGGTTGGACATTAGGAAAAAGTTCCTAACTGTCAGGGTAGTTAAACACTGGAATAGATTGCCTAGGGAAGTTGTGGAATCTCCATCTCTGGAGATATTTAAGAGTAGGTTAGATAAATGTCTATTAGAGATGGTCTAGACAGTATTTGGTCCTGCCATGAGGGCAGGGGATTGGACTCGATGACCTCTTGAGGTCCCTTCCAGTCCTAGAGTCTATGAGTCTATGAGTCTATGCAGCAGCAAACATTTCCCACCCACACTTCTGTACAAGTATATAAACAACTTAGAGAGAGAGAAGCTAGGAGTATTTTAATAAGGCTAGTCTTGGACTGGATTTTGGATGTATCTCAGAGCAAGAAGGCCAAAGTATGAATAATCATGCAACACTGAGATGTCTTAAACCAGAAGTTAACAAGGCAAATGAAAGGAATCACCCAGGGTGAAGTGAGTAAGAAGAGGAGAAAAGAAGACTGAAATGTTTGCAATGGCTACTGAGAGTTGCTGATATCCACTCAGAAACCAGTTCTATAAGAGAGGGAGGGGAAAAACCTACATGAAGAGTTAAAGTGACCATATAATAATTAGGGCTAACACAAACTATTTCCAGGAAACAATTCTATGCCTAAATGAGAAACCATCTGATCTTATTTATTTATCTGCCCATGTACCAGGAACTGAGAGAGACCAAGCCAAATGAGCAAGAAAGTCCTGGAACCAGGAGAAAAGAAACATCTATTACTCAGCCTGCACTATTATCTGGTAGTTTGTTTATATGTTTATTTTATAACCACCATCTCAATTGGAACAAGTTGATCCTTTCATTTACAGTCTCAGGAAAGTGGCCAAAGTCTAAACGATCTTGGAGACTGAACTTCTCTTGCCTCCAGAGGCAGTCCCTAAAGAATAGACTTAAGGTACAGTACCAAAGGGGGCTGCACTCCTGTTATTTTTCCCAAATATGTTCTGTGGCTAGAGGATATCCGTATCCAAGGCTATCAGCCTAGCACCTTCCACAAGTATTACATTTACTTATAGTTAAAATAATTTTTTTAAAATAGACTTTCTGATGTTCCATAAAATATGCCTCATCTGCTGCATGATTTAGTCTTGTCAGAACTGAAATTAGGATAACTAAGAAATGCTCTTTCTACAGCATCTGGCAGCAATCAAAGGCTTATAATATTTAGACTGAAGAGAAATTCAGTAGAATGTTCCCATTTGAGAATGAAAATGTAGATTATTACCACAACATGCTGCCATAATTATTACCACTGGCTGCAAAAACATGGTTTGTAGTTTTACAGTTGTAGAAGTTATCTGCAATAATAAATCTGCAAAGGAAAGAGCACAGCTTGAGTTTCTTTGCTTTCCCAAGACAGAATAGAGGTTGTTGTAATATTCCTGGGGCTGAACTCTAGTTCTCAGTTGTTACCAGCAGTTCATAACAAATATTATCCACAAAAGTAGAAACTATTGTATCAGACCTTTTCCACCTTCAGTCCAGAAGCTTTGTCTTCAAAACCTTCCACACCGAAAGCCATTGGTCTGTTTGGTGGTAGCACAACCTGGCCCATACACACAGTAACTGGCTTTTCTAGATCTGCTTCCTGTACTGTAGGAACTTGAACTGTTTCTGATTCTATGCATCTAAACTCAAATAGAAGAAAGCAAACAGTAGCGCTTTAAATTGCAAGGCACAAATATTCCTTGCTTATATAGTAACCACTTAATTTTACTAATACCAGATCAACTACATAGTAATTACACACGCTTCCAGAACATTTAGTAAGTACATTTAGTAGATCCAAAAGTTCATATAACCTGCAGTCTAGTTTCTAAAATAATGCGTTTACTCTGTAATTACTATGGAGCCAATACTACACTCTCCGTGCATTAACCTGAAAAGCAGTATTTGCCTGTGTGAAAGGTGCAGAATTTGACTCTGTAAATTCACAGATTTTAAGGCTAGAAGGAACCATTATGATCATGTAGACTGCCTGCCTGCCTGCCAAACACTGGCCATAGAACCTCACCCAGTCATTCCTGCATTAAACCCATAAATACTCTACCACTGCTTTGTGTGTGTATGTGTATGTATATGTGTGCGTATATACTAAGATTCTTCTACTGAGCATCCCGGGCTGAGAGGGCAGATAAACCTTGAACTCTGGGGCTGCACTTACCAGGGACAGAGACTTTTGGGCTGTTGCACTTTGGGGTGATTTTTGGGTTGCTGGACTTAAGTCCCTGAGGGGAAAAGGATACTGCCAAACTTACTTGGGGGGGATGTCTTTTGCTCATGGTTTGAGTTATGAATCCTGTTTGTGGTGTTTCCCCAACATAATGCCACATTGTTCCCCTCCTTTATTAAAAGGATTTTGCTACACTCAGACTCTGTGCTTGCGAGAGGGGAAGTATTGCCTCTTCGAGGTGCCCGGGAGATGGTACATAATTGTCCCAGGTCACTGGGTGGGGCTCCAGCTGGTTTTGCATTGTATGATTGAAACAGAACCCCTAGATACTGAACCCAGCCCTTGTTGCTGCCAACTCAGACGGGCATAAGAGTTACACATAGTATTTAGTATTCCCTATTTAATTAAAAGAGCAACAGATACCGTGAAAATCAGGAGTGTTTACTCGATATTCAGACTCTGATATCCTCTGTCAAAACTTTATTAAAATAATGTATAGAGAGGTTGCTAGTGCATTATGTTGTAAGCTTAATACTGTAATCTAAATGTCAAACCCTAGCATAAGTCTTTTATATTCCTTTTGTGAAGTTGAAAAGGAAGAAAAACAAATTCAGTCAGTCTAAGGTGAGATATGGGTCAAAGTGCTTTAGCCTTTGATCCCGGCAGCATAGGCTCAGGAATATGCCTGTTTTGACTACAGACAGAGAGTTATATTTTTTCATGGATACAAAATAGATTCCTGGATATTAAAGTCATATAGTCAGTGTAGGATTTTCCCCTCTGTATATTTTCCCGTGGTAGATATGTGCCTAAAATAGGATTTATAAATATGTAAGACCAAGCCCCTAACCAGTACAGTGGGATTACATGTTGACACCCAGAAATACAGGGAATGCTAAATGGGAAACTTGAAGGAAAGTATCCTTATGTGATTAACAGAGAAAATCCAGGCTCCTTTGGTGAGCTAGAATACTACCTTCCAACTGACATTTATCTTCAAGTAGTAATAACTTCTTGTGTAACTCCCCCAAATTAATAAACATTTTCACACAATTCTAATAGTAAGTATAAACTCATCAGGTATAGGCAGGATAGGAGGTACAATTAATTTAAAAAAATAACTTTTGTAGTCCACTAAATTTCTGAGATGCACAAATTCCCACCATAAAATTCTACTAAGTCTTTTTTTGACTAATGTCTCATATGTGAAGACCTGTTAAAAGGATATATTATCGGTGCTCTGTTCTGTATCTTTCTTCATGACTTGTTTAGAAAGATTTTTTTTAAACACTCAGTTATTTAGCAAATCTAAGATACTGAAAGATGATAAGACAAATATATTCTAGCAGAATATAGTCAAAGCCAGTGGAGTTACAACAGGGATGAATTTGGCCTGAGATTTATAAAGGGTACATAAGGCTACTACTTGACTCATTTGTGTCAAAGGAAGTTTTACAGATTTAGAGTTTGTGACTTTCTGATGTGTGGGTGGGAAACACCTCTGAAGGTAGAAATTCAGCTCCTGCAATGAGGAGTGTTAATATTGAAAGATCAGCAAATCAGGCTGTCATACTTTCATATACTCTCCCCAGGTATGTAGTCCTGGTCTGCAAACCTATTCACATGGGGATCATTAAATTTACATTAAATAGTACCTTAGGCCTTGACCCAGCAGAGCACTTAAACACTTGCTGTTTATTACTGTTGGCATTTATTTTATTGAGACATTAATATTAATATTGCAGTAGCACATAAAGGCCAGCCAGGTTGGGGCCCCATTATATTAAGCATTTTACAAACATACAGAAAATGACAGTCCCTGCCCTAATGTGCTTACAAAAGATAAGACTAATAGTTGTACTTCATAGCTGCCTAACTCAAAAATCACCAAACTGAACTTTATGAAAATATTCCCTTTTGGACTGAGATCTGGCATGAGAAAAATGAGCCCCCAAAGTGATTGTTTTAGGAAGATGTAATCATCCTAAAATGAGAGCCTATGACTGAAAATGCCTCATGAACCACAGTCCTAGGCACTGTTACTGAGGCATTGGACAAACAATTCATGCAATGTAACTTTTGTCTTCCTTGTTTTTGTCACACACTTTTTCTCTTCCTTCCCTTCGCTCCAGTTCTTCTTTCTCTCCTCATCTTTCTGTCTTTCCTTCATTCTTTTTCAGCAGCTGGTTGCCTTTACTAATTTTTCTATAACGTTCAGTGCTGTACTTTTAAAACGTGTTTTTTGCTTTGATACCATCCTTATTCCATCTCTTCAAGACATTTTTGTTTAATGTTTATACTCTGTAAATATATTTTTTCAAACTGAGACATTTCTTGAAACATAATGTGTCTTTTTATAGTATGACCCACCCACTCAGAAGAAAACAATTCACAAACATAGAATTTAAAATACATCACAAAATTCATGCTTCATGCTGTACCAATTTAACTCAAATATACCACATCCTTTGCATTAATAACTATAGCACATGGAATTAGATATTAAAGAGTTCATAAGATTACACAGCCTAAAAATGTATGGACTTAACCCTGAGAGATCCAGAATTAAATTAATTTAATACTTAAACCTAGTATAGATTTTAATCAGTGAATGAAAAGAAGACTTTGGTCTATGTTTACTAAGTGCAGGGAGATGATAATTACACATCCTCATCCTCATCCTAGCTAAGACCCCATTGGTGCAAGGGGTATTTACCCTGAAAAAAGAAAGAGTGACCAGGGAATATATATTCCTGACCAGGGAATATATAGGAACTCCACAAGTGGAAATTGGTGCAAAGATGTACTGAATGGGCATATTCTCTGTTCTTTCTGGCCATGACCATTTAGTTCTGCCCTGCGTCGGGATGATACTGGCTATTTTACATGGCACTTCCTCTGGCAAAGGAGAGCGTGGGGTCATTTCCCCTAATTCAGCTTCCTCCACTCAGAGGCCTTCCACTTTGGAAACTAGGGCAAGGTTGCTTACCTCTCACTGTCAGGATGCAATTATCCCTAAGTTTCCTCACTGGAAGGTAGTCTCCATCTCACCAGGAGCTGGGTAGTTTAGCCCTCCATCCAAACAAAAAATGCACTGTTTCTAAAATAACGTAAGTCCAATTAAAAAATCCACTCTAAGGCCACGTTTTCCCCAGTCCTTACCTGGATTGCAGGCTTCTCCATGGAGGTTTGCTCTCAGTTCCCACCTGGGTAAGAACAATACTTGGAAACTACTACTACCAAAATTTCCAGAGATAGTGACAGCATGCCAGATAGTAGGAAGCACACTCTGCTACAGATACTCTGTAACTAGCTTTATCTGGTAGCCCTTGTGAACCTGGGCTGAAGTTAGCTTGTACTCTGAAATCTCTGATGGAATATTTCAAAATTTGCACCACATTTAATATGCCCAAATATATTTGTTAGTCTCTAAGATGCCACAAGGACTCCTCGCTGTTTCTATTTAAAATGTAGGGAGCAAAATTCCTTGCTTACATAGCACAGCAAATGATCTCCATTCATGGAGTAAATAATTCACGATCCTTGTACAGATGATGGAGTCTCTGTAATTTAAAGTCTTTAAATCAAAATTTGAAGACTTCAGTGACTCAGCCTATTCCAGAGTGGATGGGTGAGGTTCTGTGGCCCACAAAGTGCAGAAGGACTAGCTGATCATGATGATCCCTTTTGGCCTTGAAGTCTATGAGTCTAAGATACATCTATAAAATATATAAATATATGGAGCCAAATTCTGCAAACCCTTGCTCATGTGAATAGTCTTTACTCACATTAGTAGTCTTGTTCTCCTCAGAGGGACTGATAACATGAACAAGAATTCCTTAAAGATCAGTGTACCATACACACAGAATAGTACACAGATAGCTAAGAGGTACACTATAGCACTATACACACATACTGAGTTTTGTATTAGAGTGCAGCATATGAATCTTCATCCATTTTTAGAAACCAGCTGGAACTGAACCTTATGAATGGTTTGAGTAACTTGCTTTCTTCCTTTTTTCTGATCCACTCAAACTTCAGTGCTCTGTCCAGGGCTGAAAGCAGAAGGGCTGAACTTCAATGTCATGAGAAATGCTGTCCTTGCAGTGTTTCTGGCTTTCTTGCTGATAATGGAAACACAAACAGCTTGCACTAGCCCTCTCTTCTATGGTTAAACATGACTAGCCACAGACTTTTTTTATTCCTTGTTTGTTCTACACTTGCAGCCGTACTCAGGTCCTCAAACACCTTTCCTAGGTTGTTCATTGTGTGCAGCTGCTTTATCAAATTTATTTTAAGGTTATGTCAGGTTTGCAGGCATTTTGGTGGCATCATATGCTTGATTAAGAAAATAAGCAAGAGCCTGAAATAAATGTAAACTGTAGTTAGAAAGTGAAATGCAGGTCAGATTATACCCTCAGTTAAATCTAGACCTCAGTGTGATTTGTAAATGCTATATACAAACAAATTCAAATGTCTCAAGAATTATGCTGCAAACTCAAATGTCCCAAGAATTAATAGTTTGCAAAACCAGCTTTCTCTCAGTTATATTTTGGGGATTGCCCTCTTGGATCCATGGATGGCATATGTAACTCTCTTGCCCCAAGTTGAACGAAGGATCAGTTGTTTGGGGACACACTGAACATGTACAGTGCGTCCTCAGTTTCCCAAAAAGATGGAAAGAAGATACCCTGAGCTGAATGACATGCAGCTGGAGACAAAACAGGAAACTAAACAGAAGTGCATGACTCAAGGCCTGTGCTCCCAGCTAGTAATTCTGAAATGGAGGTGTTAACCATTGAGCCTGTGGAGGCAAATGAAACCTCCACCCTCCTACTTCAGTCAGGAGGTATGATTTAGGACACAGTCCCCCTCAGCAACCACTAATGATTCACTGCCCAAGGTACCATAACAGAACTAGGTCAGGAACCCATCCTTGCTCCTCTCCCTACTCACTTCCCTAAGAGTTTGCCAGGTTCCCTTTCCTCCTGTTTAATAGGGAACCTCCTTCAAGCATCCATCTAACTGTTTCCAACACTCCACATACACCGGATCTGGACACATTCCTTATTATTTCCCCATCCTCTTACATGGGGGACTCACCCCTGTCTCTCCTGCTGGCAAGGGAGAGCAGTGTGGGGCAAGCAGGGATGGTGTAGGAATTGTAATAGAGGGCCCAAGCAAACAGTTTTGCAGAAGGGTCCAGCTTTGCATGAACTGGCCCAGGCTCAGATCACTGAGACTATCCCTGGATCTAATAGGGTGATAAAAGTAACAGCAGGCAGAGATGACAGGGCTGAATCAGACAAAAAGTCACATTCACCAGTTGCCAGAAGAAAGGCTTTGTTTTGTTTTAAAAATAATTGTGATACTCTCCTTTCAGTATATGTCACAGCCTATGACTTTGCTGCTCTTCTTCTAGGAAAATTAAATAAATCACTATTATTCCCAATATCACTTAGACAGAGTTACTCTTCAATTCCCAGAAAATTAAAGGAATTGCTTAATGTGTTTGGAGCTAATTTTGTTTACTATCTTATCTCTGCAATATAGCCCAGTTAAAGTGCTAAGTTAATTTCACATACTTGTTTTTCTCATTGTTCCATTTTTGCCACCCAAATGATGGTCGCTGTGCAGGTCATTAAGGTCAGAGCTCTTGAAAACCATTCCATAAAATCCAGGTTGAGGTTATTTCTAAAACACCAGTCATTCTGCACAATGAAAATCCTGCAAATGTCTAGGATGATGTGCTGAACTAGAATACCTGTTTTTTATGAGATCCATCTGGTCCTCCCATTTTTAACAAGATATCTATTTTATTTTATCAACTGCATCTCTCCACTCCACTTGTGCAAACCTTTGAAGTTCAAAGTCTGTCACATTCTCTGTGTCAGATGTATGATGGGTGGAGAAGTGGGCCATTTAACTTCAAAGATCAGTCCATGGGAAGGATGGTTGGAGCAGTACAACAGAAACCCAAAAGGAAACAGATCTTTCTCCCTGAAGGAAGCAGAAAACTATTCCAAGTGAGTTTTCCTTTTTCAGCTCTTTTTAATCTTTGGTCAGAAAATGATAGCCATAGAAATATCAATAAAAACTAGGGTGTAGCTTATGAATCATAGTAAGTAACAATGTTTCAACTATAATTTTAGGTGCATTTATCCAAGCTCACCAAATGTTTCAAATCTACCACTCCTAAAATTCAGGGCCTAGTACTGTATCTGATGCATCTCCCACATTAAAATAAAGGAAATATTGTGTGCACAAGTACAAGCCTGGGTCCTGTTAATTGAGAAATAAATCTTTACATTTTTCTTGAGAAATCATCCACTCCATGAATTAATTTTTAAGGAGATGAATTTTAAAATCTTATATGAAATTTGGTGCACATGTGTCACCGTGCCTCAGTAGGTCACAGGTAAGAATACCAGATTCAGGACAAACTGCTGAGAAACAGGACAGACTCACCCCAGACTGGTGGTTATTCTATCATTAGATTATTCCAAGCCAGTAACAAAAGTAAACTTCGGTCTCACCACACTGGTTAACAAGGAGTAAAAAATGCAGTCTCCTTGGGCATTCCAGCCCTTATTTCTCTCCCCAGACACCAGATAATGAGTAGTTATTGAAAACCAGTTTCATCAAACAAAAGGTTCTTCTGATCTCAAGAGATCAGCCACATAGACAGGTCTATATAACACAGATCTTACCCAATAATCACGCTGCTGCCAGTCCTTTAGTAACTAAAATCTAAAGGTCTGTTAATAAAAAAAAGAAGAGTTAAAATGGTTAATAGATTACATACATACAATAATGGCAATGTTCTTATATCAGGATTGTAGCAGTGATGTTATAGAGACTCTGGCTTGTAAAGTCTCTGGTAACTTCCAACAGATTGGAAGTTCCTCAGACCATATCCATATGCACCTTTTAGTCGTAAATCCACAGTCCAGAGACTCTGAGCAGGAAAAAGGCAAAATGGTGTCAATCAAGGGGTCTTTTATACCCTTTGCCGTGTGCCTAGAAATTTACTGGTTCAAAACACAACTCACAGATTTTGTTGGTGGAAAATTACTGCAAGCTACACCATATAACCCTGCCATTGCATTTTAATCCTGAACTACAATCTTCATGCCTCTTATGAGAAGAGAATATGAACTATATCTAATTACAGCAGATTGTAAACTGGATTGACATTACTTCACATGTAACATGTCAAAATGTGAGAGGCTAGTGTGTTTGCTCTGTCCCCCATATCTCTTATTTATGGTTTCTCAAAAAATAATAAGAAAATGAGTATAGAACTCATAGGACCCGCGCATAATGTTAATGCTCATATCCCTGGTTTTATAACACAGATGAGCTTGAAACTGCCCTTGGTGGTAAGAACTCAACAAAATACTGAACTAGGACATCTTGAATAGTCCTCCAAACCTCATTCAAACCATTCCTTATAGATTCACATAATGGGCTTGATACTTCATTAAAGCGAATGCCTGTGTGCAGCCACCAAATACTCTCACCCAGTAAAGTTGACTCTATGTACGGATGATCACATGTAAGCACATTCTGGACTAGCTTCTCAGCAGGTACAAATTAACATATATTCATTGATGTTATGCCAATTTGCACTAGCTGAGAATCTGGTCCTCTTTATATATGATGAATCATGCCAAAGATTTTATTTAAATGCAGATTCTCTCACACATTCAGTCTCCACCCACATTCTGCCCCTTTATACCCTCCTGTCTTGTGACTAAGGGAGCAAGTAAACAAGGGGTTTCAGACTTGTTATTGCTTAGTGGGCACAGAGGCCACACACAGCTGTGGCTAGTGACGTGCACAAATGAAAGGTTCTGGAGCGTCACATTCCCCCCTCCACCCGATTTATCAGGACACCTCTGGCATGGATGCCCAGCACCAAGGAGGCAGCATTTCCCCTGGCAGCAGCACTCTCAGTGGAGGCAGGAAGCAGCAGGGCAGCTGGCTGTATTATCATAGCACCTGGGAGCCTCAGTCATGGACCAGGACCCCATTGTGCTAGGCTGGAGTCCTATGGGTTGTCTCTGCTTCCTCCCACCCCCAGCTCACCTCAGCGGATGGTCTATAAAGCAGACCAGCATTGGGGCTCCAGCACCAGGGAAGGGAAGCAGCCCCATGTGGTGGGGGAGGAGCTCAGCCAGCAGCCAAGCACCCTACTGCTTCCTCCCTCCCCTGGGCTGCAGGGACACAGGGAGAGTGCCACTTCTAAGGGGAGCACTGCCTCCTCGCTGCTAGGCATCCCTGCCAGAGCGTCCTGAGAAATCAGAGAGAGGGTCACCGGATCCCAGATGCCCCCCTACCCCCAAATGCCACATGTGCAGCCCAGTGCCTAGTGTGTAAACTTACCTGTGCCCACATGTAGTCTCTACTTGCACTTGTGAGGCAGAGTTTCAGTTTTGCACTCACGGTTGGTCAGCTCACAAGGATTTACAAGCTCAAAGCTGTAGTGCTTAACCCTAACTGGCCCTAAACATAGCCTTTGACACAACAGTGTCATATGTAGTATACTGGCTTAGTCTATGCATTTCCCTTTAGTGATGGCTTCAGCAACTATGACAGTCTAATACTTACAGCTCAAGGAGCTCTCCTTTAGTTCAAGTGGTAGAAGCCTGCACTTACTGTGCTGAAAATCCTGGGATCTAATGTGATGTTTATATGTGTGTGGCAGCAGTTTCTGATATACAGTAGCCAAGTCATCGAGATGGCTTTGCTTTTCATAAGACATGATTTTCTGCTCAGCTTCTACTTGCATGTTTTCAGCTTTAAGTGCGCACACAATATTTTTCAACTGTGACACCTGCAAGTGCAGTTGGTATATTTTAATACCTGCATGCACAGGGGGTAGTGCTCAAATGTGCACATACTAATGTGTGTTTTCAAATTGCAAGAGTGCAAGAGGAAGCAAATGTCTGAAAATCAGGCCCTCAATCTTTAAATCCCATTAGTAAGGAAGGCTTTATTTCTTGATTTACAGAAGCATTTAGTGAGCCAGCTCAGTTGTAGAGTCATTTATTTCTGCAACAATTCCTTGGCTTTGATTTTCCTGCAAATAAAAGAAATTTTCTAAATATAACACCACAACAAATATTTTTGTCTCGGAGCTGCAGTCTGACTGTTGCTACCAGTTAATGTCTCATTTCTTTTGTCAATCAAAAATAATGGAAATACAGGCATACAATTAAGTTAGGACTTTGAATGAAGGGGTTATGTCTATTTCTTGTCTTCTTTGGCTTGAGGCCATTTTGAGTAACCAGCTATGGGTCTTTTAAATAGTTATTATTAGGCAATTGTGAGCTTATGTTTTGTGTGTGAAATCCTCACCTGCCCTTGATCCCATCCAGCAGGGAAGCTATTTGAAAATGTATTGCTGCCTTGGTTTTGAACATACTACTTGTAACTGCAACAGCCCCAAATAATCATTTCCAATGTATTAGGAGTAATGGTGGCAAAGAAAGCAGAACTGCAAGTGGAGGTGAGTCTTGCTCTAAACGTATTTGGGCTTGGCGTGCCTCAATAGGAAGCATAGTACCTTTTTCTTCTGTTGGACTGTTCTGAGGCAGCTAAAAAACTGTACATGCTAGATATTATGTATCTTATCATATTTCAATTCAGTAGAGTCATAAACAAGAATACAGTAGCTCTGGATGACAGACAGAATAACAGTGCAATGCAGTTGTTTGAAATTAGGAGATGGGTGTTTATTGAAACAGCTGGCAAATCAGCAGGAAAACGCTGATTTTGAAAAACTATTATTCTTCTGGAGAATCAGCCCTATTTAGCAACACTTTTACAGCTGAAGACAAAATCTGCACTCAAATATCAGTAAGAGTGAAACAGAAATTGAGAGAATAAAAAATTCAAACTTAATGCCTGCTATAGCCAGAGGTGTGCCTTGTGCTAATGAATCATGCATGGTCCTTTATCACAGGGCACCACAACACTGAAAGGACAATGTCCTGATAATCCTTTGCAAATAGATTATAATATTGTATTCATTTGAATGTATCTTATTTTTATATGAGCAGCAAAGAATCCTGTGGCACCTTATAGACTAACAGACGTTTTGGAGCATGAGCTTTCGTGGGTGAATACCCACTTCTTCAGATGCACTTCTGAGACTTATTTTTATATAGTTCATTCAGAGAAAAAAAATCTCAGAACACTGTAGGGCAAGTGGTTCAGAAAATATTTATATTTGTCTGATGTATTTAGCTGAGAATAAAAAAAAATTTCAATTCTTTGTCATATCTCCCATTTCTACCTATCGACAAATCATGATGCAGGGCAGATGAAGGCTTAGTCAAAGGTGCTTGGATAAATTTAATTCAAAAGTATATTGCTGAATTTTTGTGGGAAGTTTTATTTTCATTTTGTGCTCTAATTGGCTCAATTCTAATATTTTAACATCAGATATAATCAGTAAGATGACAGAAGAGTCATTCAGAAATATTAAAGTGTGGCCTTTTCTACTTATTTTCCAAATGTAATGGAAAACTCAAAGTCCCACAAATCACATTGCGAGAATCAAATGCTTTGTAACTGGCCATACTATTCAAACTACTTTTGAAGGACTATAGCATGCCTCTTGATCATCTGAGTAATGAACAAAACAGGTAATGGCAGGCCAATAGCTCTCCCTTATATATCTCCATAATACTTTAATTATCTTACTATAGATTTTCAGTTTAATTTCCCTATTAGTGGCTTAATGGTAATATGTGGAGGGTGGTATTGTAACACAGTTACCATAAATGTATTCATCATGAAAATACCACACTACCGTTTGTTTTGGGTAGAGCAACTTTCATTCTTAGTGTGGCACAAATAGCCTTACATAGCAAAGAGAAAGATACCAATTATATGGTGATTGTGAAAGGTAAACACTGAATAGTACATTCTGGATAGATGAACTTGTAATAAGAAAGAAGGTGTTGACTATGACATTAGGATTTCTCCCTAATCTTTTCAGAAAATGTGAAAATGACTTTAACTTTCTCCATGACAACCAGAGAGATGAGAGTTTAATTTCTCATCAGGACACTAAAGGGCATCTAACAAGATACAGTAGAACCTCAGAGTTATAAACACCTAGGGAACAGAGGTTGTTTTTAACTCTGAAATGTTTGTATCTCAACAAAATGTCATGGCTGTTTTGTCAAAGGTTTATAAATGAACATTGACTTAATACAGCTTTGAAACTATACTATGTAGAATAAAAATGCTGCTTTCCCTTTATTTTTTTTAGTAGTTTACTTTTAAAAGAGTACTGTATTTGCTATTTTTTCCCCCATCTGCTGCCTAATTGCATGCTTCCGGTTCCAAATGAGATGTGTGGTTGACTGGTCAATTTGTAACTCTGGTGTTTGTAACTTTAAGGTTCTACCGTAACACTCATCTAGTACAGCACTGTAGTCTCATGACTTTTTGTGGTACCTGAACTCTTGGTTTTCTGTCCCAGAGGTAAGAGTGTTATGACTACCATGTCATATGGCAATGGGGTTTCTGAAGATTGGTACTGAAATTAATTTCCAATTGTAATGTAATTTTGAAATCCATAGTTTACTGAGACTAAATATGTGAAGGGCTGAGAAGTCTACAAGAGTTGAGAGAGGGCTATTTTTTCTCAGGATAGAATTGCATTGAAATATTATTAAGTATGGCATAAATCCTAGTCCCTGTGCACAGCCCAAATATACTCACTGCACACTGAGACTATCTATGGGGATCTAAGATGGAGCTTCCCTCCCAGGTCATGGAGAAACAATAGAGCTGCTTGGACATCATTAGTATTGTGTCTAACCTCCCTGGAGGTTTTTCGTCTTCCTCTGCAGCGTGGGGCATGGGTCACTTGCTGGAGGATTCTCTGCAGCTTGAGGTCTTCAAACCACAATCTGAAGACTTCAGTAACTCAGACATAGGTTAGGGGTTTGGTATAGAAGTAGATGGGTAGGATTCTGTGGCCTGCTTTGTGCAGGAGGTCAGACTAGATGATCATAATGGTCCCTTCTGACCTTAAAGTCTATGAATCTATGAGTCCCTCTGTCGATATGCACTTGCTGGAACTGTGCAGGTGCATATATAGAAATCACCACTACTCCCAGCATATTCCCCAGATCACATATGGCACAAGAAGCCCCAATGGATCTGCATTTCATTGTGTGCAGGAAGTGTGGGCTTGATGCTCAGACTCCTTGCATACTGTTCCCTCCCACTCAGGCCCACTGACAGCAATTCCAGGCCCCAGGGCCATCCCTAGGAGGATGCAGGGCCTAGGGCAGAAGTGACAAATTTGTCACTTCCAGGACCAACCTGTTACTTCTGGGACCAACTGCACTGGCCAATCGTGCCAGCCCGTGGAGGTTCCCAAAGCGCACGTCCCAGAGAGATCACCACCCTGTGTACATCTGGGAGCCCTGCGGCCCACCCAGGCAATTTAAAAGGACCCAGGACTCCATTTTGTTGCCACCGAGGGCCCCTGGGCCCTTTTAAATCACCCGGGCTCCTGGCAATTGCCCCCGTTTCATTCCCTCCCCTCCATCGGCGTGCCTGCTCCCACTTGCAGAGAAGAACAACAATTAGTTATGCTGCCATTAGGAAGCAGAGTCATGATGTAATAGTGCCACAGATATGAATAGCACTTTACAGACATAGAAGCAAGACAAATTCATGCCCCACAGACTTGTGGTCTAACTTTTACAGATAACACAGCCACCACAGCTAGTAAACACATCAAACCATACACAGTAGAGGGGGGAATAAGGAGGCAATATGGAGAAGGGTACAAGCTTTTCCTGGGGGAGTTTTTGATTTTGTGGTCTGTGTTCCCACATGTGTATGCACTTAGGACTGGATTGTGCCATATCAATACAAACCTGAGTAAGACATGATCACATCCCAAGGTTCCGAATTGCGAAGGGGGACTAAGCAGGCTCCACTGTCCTGGTGCATGATGTAGGCTGCTCCGTGCTCCCTCTAAGGTTATGTCTGCCCAGGCACTCCATGGAGAAAGAAGTTGCATGCTCCCTTGAGTGAGCACGTGGACTACAGTTGTGTTGTCCCTTGCAAATGATATGTAAGGAGGAGGAGGTGGAGACAAACATAAGTGCCAGTCACAGTCTACTGTGTTACGGGCATCGGAGTTATATTATATTGATTCTTGGGGTCCTTTAAAATTGATTTGGCATGTTTAGCTTTCTAATACTCTCATATCAGGCATCAGCGTGGCAATGGTGAGAGCAAGAGAGGTGCTCAATAGCAGATTATTAGCCAAATAACTAGATTTTGAGGAGGGACTATTACCATTTTTATAGTAACATAGTGAGCTCCCCATAGTTTTGCTTTTGCTATGGTGCGGTCATACAAGCATTGCAAAGGGGTCTCCTTCAACATGCATTGAAATCATGCTGCCATTAAAAATAAATCTGCGTAGAGTTTGTTTGACATTGTTTTGCTCTGATAGTGGTTGTATGAATGTGGTCTCAGTGGACTTGGAAAGAGATTGTTTGACCATTGTAACATGGTTCTCACAGACTTTCAGTAAAATAACTTTCTGTTGTGATGTGATTTCCATTAACATGCACTAAAATCATTTCCCCATGGATATTCCATATAACTGTTCTGCTCTCAGGATGGCAAAATAGGGAGCTCTGATGTAAAGGCTTCACAATGTGCTGGTGGTGGCAACGCTGCTACTGCTGCTAAATCAGCTGTGTATAGAATCAGGATTCTGTATGTAGACAATGCCCATTTTCTAGGGTCAGCTATGTTTTCCCAAACTGCTCTGGCACTAATGCCAGTTTTCAGGTTTGACACAGCCAGAACCCCCCCAAAAACCTGGCCTCAGAAACCCCTGTTTCAATACTTTGGAATATATTTGTACTAATTCTGGGTCCTGAATCTCAAGAAGGGACTGCAAGAGAGCCATATGCAGCTAATTTGGAACTAGGGATGATTTTAAGGTCAACTCTTTGTCAGTTCCAATGTAGTTAAGAGCAGACTATGGGGTACTCCAAACCACAACAGCCAGTAAATGTCCCAAGGGATCATCTGATAGCAGAAAGTAGCTGGAATACTTTAACCATACTCCCTCCTTCCCTCCATTCAGCTGTACACTATGGCCTAAAAGAGGGGAATAGGAGTGGGCTATGCCAGTTTTATGTCATCCCAACATCCCCCTGCTATCATAGGGAAATTCCTGCTGGGAAAAAAACAACAAATTTCCAGTCACTTTGCCCCTGTAGAATGGCTGAAATGAGTGGAGTGTATTGAAGAACCTGAGTGTTTATTTTACCCTTCTTTTATTCTCAGATATCTTTTAGCATATATACATCAAATAGCATTTCTAGTCAATTTTAACAGTATTATCTCAAGGGTCCATTTCCTCACCTGATGCTGTGGACATGACTAATTTTGATATAGGTAAAGTGAAGTGGCTGTTCGCAGTGTCAGTAAGTGATCATAACACTGGTCCACCTCTCTTGTGGATAAGAGTTTCAGACCTGACAATCTGGCACATGAATAGCAAATTCAAACATTTTTTAAAAAGCAGTGCCTCATTTCAGAGAGATCCACAGTATTTAGAGCAAGTTCAGCCCATCTCTACTTTAATTTAAAGATGGGTCCAAAAATATACCTCTGCCCCTTGAACTGAACCGCACAAATATTAAGAAAGTTTGGCTCCATTTCTGAACATCATGGTTTTTATCCTTTCTCTGTATTGGACCTGAAACTGAACCTATGGTGTGAATGCACCAGATTTTGATCAGGAACCAAATCACAAGCTTTTAAATGGTAGCTAACTCTTCCTGTCAGTCCTGAAAAAAGTATTACACGTTGTATAGTTATAGGAGAAAAGTCATACATTTTAGGGTGAGGGTAAAGGGACTGGAAATAAACAGGGCTGTGGGCAAAGGTCTTCCACTGTAAAGTACTTCTGATACAAACTTGGACCAAATAATCATCATGTTCTTGTGTAACTAGAAAAAGCTGATTCATTTGTTTCTTTTTATATGTATAAATCCTATACTGACAAAAGAGGAAAAGGCTGAATTTGGAAGCTGATGGTCTGAGGAAGGAAATCTTCTTTGCAGTTAAGAAGATTTCTGTAAATCTCCATAAGCAAAAAAAAAAAAAAAAGATGGTCTAAATATCTGAACTAGTGATGAAATTTTCTGATTGTAATGTAAATGATACTGTGCTTGTTTTCTATTTCAGCTGCAGTGTTTCCTTGTTGGTGGACAGATGAAAAGGAGTAGGCTGTGTCCTCTTGGAATCAAGCGCAAAGCGCACTTCACTTCTGATGACTGCAAAGCTTAACCCAGGCTATGGTATACTAATGGGGGTTTTATTGATGAATTAATCATGTAGTGGCACCTGTTAGAGAACAACTTGGCTAGCCAGGTGAAAACTTTATTTTCTGCTCTTTTATATTATAAGACAAGAACACAGATTTTTTAAAACTATTGTATATCGGCGGTGAACTTGCTTAACCAGCATTTTAAAAAATCCATTATTATACACAAAGCAAGTGGGAGGAGACTCCTGATGTAGGTGGATGAGTTGTGTTGCTAACTGTGCTACCGGAGCCACCTTCATGTCTTTGATAAATCAGAATAGCTCTGCTTGCTGAGGAAGTATAAGGGCAAAGCACAGCAAGCTTGATGGAGTACTGAGGATAACTAAGGGCAGAGAGCTTAAATGGGAGGCATGATTGTACAGGTTTTAAGGGCAGATTACATTAAGTGAGTTAATGTGGCTATCTAAGGACACAGAGTATGCCCAGTATGTGGCTGTGGCTTTTTAAATACTCAAAGCATGCTTTTGTATACAGCTCCTTATGCCACATAATCCCTAAAGATGCCATTTTATGCCATCTGGCTTTTGTTATTCCCAGTCAGCACTTCTAGATTTTTTTTTTCACTGTGAAACATGTTTCCCTTTCATTTTGGAGTTATTTTTTATTTTGCTCAAAGCTTATACTGCATACCAATAAATCAAATCATATTTCAATGGTTTAAGGCATCTTCTGTCTTATTTTAGATTTGTCCATGGATCCATCTTTCCTATAATTACTAGCCACCTTCTAGCTTTGTCCTTTTTCTTTCTCACAATCATATGGGGCCAAGTTATTTTATAAGTTGTGTGATAAGCACAACCCCCTCTGCCATCAGTAGGAGCTGTTCAGGCATGGATCTGTCAGGATAATCAGGCCCATGATATTCTCCTTGCCACATCTTTTTAATATTCTCATTCTTACACTGTTGTTTGCACATCAAGTCATACACTTTAACAATGATTGAGCCATGTCATATTTTGGGCTGAGTTGGACACCTTTCCATTGGCCCTGGTTTCTGGAACCCAGATACTAAGAAGACACATTATGTCATCTCCCTCTCAGCCAGATGTGCCTGCATATTGCTTGCTTTGTATGTGCATTCAGAGAGAGATGGTATGCCAGTGGACTAGACCTTAAGCACTAGATTTTCAGAAGTGCCCAGTGCTATGTTCACAGCATACACAGAGAGAAATTAGATAAAAACATAAGTAGTCTTGCAATGTCATACTACTTTATTTTTTAGAATTGAGAACAATGACACATAAGAAGCCAAAAACAGACAAGAGAAAACAGGCTGCTCCCTAAGGCAGCAAGCCACAAGTCACCCCCTACCCATTGCTTTAAAAAGATTCTTTCCAGACAGGCTTTCTCTGCTGACTGACTCAGATGACCCAAATCACATGACTTCCCTCAGAGCCTCTTACCCTGCAAGCAGGACCAGAAACTCTCTTACCCTTAAAGTGATAGCTTGTTATTTTTAGCCAATTTCCAATACACAACACTCAGTGTTAAGCTCCCACTTAGGCATCTGAATGCAGTGGCCTGATTTTCAAAAGAGATCAGCACATTAGAGATGAATCTTTTTGGAAAATTGCTGCATAGATGTCAAAATGGAAGCTGCTGGGTGCTGAGCACTTCTGAAAATCTGACCTTATTTGGTGCCAAAATGTGATATGAGAATCTGGTGCCAGTTGTGGGTGTTGGATACTTGAAAATCTGGTGCTGTATACTTAACCTAAGAGGTATTTATCTATTAACTAGATATTCAAAGATGAGTACATTTGGAGCAACTCCCAGCAAACAAAAGGAAGAGATGGATACGCAGATAATTTTTCATGAAAATAGTTACAATTTCAGTTGACTTTGTGAGAAGATTTTGTTTCCAGTGGATAGGAGCACGGCTGAAGTATCTGGAGAGATGGATAGCATGCAGGGCACACCATGGGACAACGTATGCAATCTCTGACATTTCTGCTTTTATATGTTCTTTTTCTATTTCTGTTTGCCTCGTCTTTTAGATTGTAAGCTGTCTGGGGCAGAAACACAATAATAATCATGAGAAAATTGAAAACATTGTTAAATGTTATTAATTCACCTAATTTGTATGCTCAGTAGCTCTTCTCAAAAAAACCCTAAACCAAACAAATGTGAGAACACAGACTGATGTTCTGAACTATACACAGTGGGGTTTGGTGGCAGGGAAAGAGGTGATTTTACCTTCTCCACTGCCTATCAAAGCATGGCTAGATGCGTTAGTGTGTATGTGATGAACTCTCTGAACCAGATTTCATTTGACTGGAATCTGCTAACTGAAGCAAGGAGTGCAGTTTCTGGGTAAACCCAGAAAAGGTATTTTATTTAAGCATAGACATGTCAAAATGCAGGGAACCTCATTCATGCTTTCTCACCCTCTACTCTAGTTCTTTAGCGACAAGTGAGTTTTTTACCCATAAAAGCTTATGCCCAAATAAATCTGTTAGTCTTTAAGGTGCCACCGGACTTCTTGTTGTTTTTGTACCCACTTGTTCCCAGACAAGACCAGAGTAGCATCTGAGGCTGGATTAAAGGAAGCAAGCTACCCATGACCATTCTCTAAAGAGCATCAGAGACTAAAAGGCCTCTAAAGGTCCATGCTTGGTCGGGAGGAGAGTGGGCTGTACTGCTGTAGAAGGCATTTGCTATTTGGTGGTTGGTTATTTGAAGGGTGCTTAATGATTTTAGTTCAAGTTTGCACTGGGGAATAGTTGAAGGCTGTTATAATTAACCTATTAATAATAAAACTAATATTTTAGTTTTATTTCTGCACGTTTATATTGTGTAAAGTTCTACACAGCTTTATAGAAATTGCAGCAGGCAACAAACTCAAAAAGATTTCCCACAAACAGTCACTTGTTTAAAAACTGAATTTGCTTTGGCTGTGTTTGCCCTTTTTGTGTTTGCTTTTCACTAATGTGTTAGGCCGGGATTTTCAGAGAGGCCCGAAGGAGTTAGATACCCAGCTCCTGTCACATTACTGCCATCCCCAAAATGTTCAAAAATTCTGAGTCTCCCTTCTTCCACCCCCAAATCATGAGACTGGCCTAAAATCTTGAAAATTTGAGTTATTTTTGTTTGCCTTCTGGTTTCTGAACCTTTAGGCTACACTCAGGCCATATTTCAAGCTTTTCTGCACAACCATGAGGGATAGAAATATACTTTTTAAAAAAATAAATAAAATTGAGGTTCTCATGCCAACACTTGTCTCCAGGAGCCATGGGGATTAAGTAAAACATAAAATATTAAACTTATGATAAAATCATGAAAATTGGTAACCTGTTATTGACTTTCAAAAATCCCAGCTTTATTGACTATGTTTACTGACAGAAATGCCCATAGAAATGGTAAATTTTAAATGAATGTGAGTAAAGGTAAATGTTGATCTCATAAAAGTAAGTATTCACCTCAGAAAGCTGGTTCTAACAGTCATCCTATGGGAACAGATCCATACCACCTGTCTTATGTGTCCAGTCAAAAGCAAACAACACAGTTCTTATATATTGAATACTCACAACAAACTGCTAATGGATGATCTGCAGACCAAGAATTATTCAGAGACCATCTCACAAATAATGCTGATTAGGAAATAAACAATAGAAAATCTCAAGCTGCTCATGGACAATTTGCAAACAGAACCAGAAGATAAATGTATCTGATAAATTAGGCCAAAATTTTCAAAATTCTCAAAGTTAGTCTCTCTAACCCATGTTTAGGCATCTAAATAAATGGCTTAACTTTAAAAGGTACTGAGCACCAAGCAGCCTCTATTGACTTGCATCCAACAAAAGCAAGGAAACTCAAAGGCAGGGCTAAATTTCTTTCACTTACCATGCAGTATCTACTGCACAAATACTGCATGGGCCCATTGTGATATTAATCACCATATTTCATGGAGTTTCCAGAAATTTTCATATTGAGAAAGCTAAGGACAAAGTTCCACAACAATTTTTAAAAAAAAACCTGTGGTACTTATATCAATATTATTCTTTAACAGGTATAATTTTCTCTTTAGGTTTATTAGATTAGTTGAGATCAACAGGACTAAGAATTAAGCCATTAAGTGATTTTTAGCAGGGTTGCAGTGAGATCTGTATAAATCAGTTTAGATTTCTAAATGTCATTAACCTCTGGAGTAGAGGTCAAAACCTAGTTACACTTGTTCTATTTGCTCCAGCCAGGCTGCCTGTTCTGTATATATTCCAGAGACAGAGATTCACCTGTATCCTTGTTGTTTGCATCTCCAAAAAAAAAAAACCAAAAAAAATTGAATGTAATGCAGTGAGACTTAAGTTAATGTAAAATAAATCAAAGCCTAGATGATGTTTGAAAAGAGAAATTTGGCAGTTGCAGAGACGAGAAGGTGGTGGGCCTGGAAACATATTTTTCTTTTTTAAATGCTCACTTTTAAGTATGTCTGGTTTGTAGCCCAGTTTGTATCAGAAGGGATCATTTTTTTCCCCCTTTCCCTGTTCTACTTTTGTGCTGGTATTGTCTGAATCCCAGAGTGAACAGCAATACATCATCCTGTTTCAACATCTGCTAGAGCCCCCTCTCCTCCTAATCTGCCCAGATCCCCAAAGCCTTTCCCACCTGCTATAGCACCAAATGCTCATTATAGCACACAGCTACGCCCTTCACTGTCCTTTCTCCCAGACTCTCAAGGTTAACATGGAACAATGACTATTATTAAACAGGGGCTTTAAGAATATGAAGGCAGCCTAGGGCGGGGATGAGGGGGAGGGGAGCATGGAGGAATTGGGTAGCATGCCAGCAGAGCTGGCAGCAAAGATCTGCTAGAAAGCTGTGGCCAATTTTCCGGTTGAAACATGACTCACTTAACAGAGATGTGCCCGAAATAAATAGCTTCCCTGTTCTATGCCCAGCAGAAGCAGGAACCACACCCTTCTGTGGTTTTGTGTCAGGGTACTGTGTGTACTACTTTGAGCTGCTTGGTGGAGTCAAGTGGATAAAAATGGCAATTTGAAAGGAGCTGGCGGCTCTGGGGCTTTGTTTATTACTTGGCAAACTGCAAATTGTAAGCAATTGGAAGCCCTTTCTTTTTCTTTTCTTTTCCTGTTTTTTTTTTTACTTCAAACTAGCAACCTGCTCCTTCTGCTTACATCATCAAATCCATTGCCAATGGAAAACCTTATGCAGAAGAGAAGAGAGAGGGTGAGTGAGAGAGGCAGGCAGACTTGTGCACTGTTCTGAAATCCATATGATTACTGAGCACAGAGGGATTGCTGTGGTGAAGAATGAAGAATCAGCCTTAACGCTGAATACGCTTCCTTTGGCCATTCTGTGTCACAGTCTACAGATGACTTAAATGAACTTTTTTCTGACCTGTGCTGCTGATAGTTTTCAATGGCTGTTCTTTATTTTTGAAGACATATCGGAGAGTTGTGGTGATACGCTATGGTGGTGCTTTTTGACCCATTAAAATCCGATGTGCAGATGTGTAACAGAAAGACTTAAAATACAGAATATAATGTCTGGCTAGATTATAAAGTTTTAAGGCCCTGGTAATGCCTTTCCCTTCATGCACTGAACTTAAAAGGCCATGAAACCAGTGTAATACCCACTGTGAATGACAGGTGTGATGGACAGGCTATGCACTGATCATACAGGCAGGGATTTTGAAACCTTTGTCCAATGCCCTGCAGAGCTGAGCTCTGTCATAAGAACAACCATACTGGATCAGACCATTGGTCCATCCAGCCAGTTTTTGTCTCCAACAGTATCCAGTACCACAGTTTCAAGGGGAGTGTACAGGGTAGTTGGAGTGATCAACCACTGTCTTCCCTTCCCAGCTTCTGGCAGTCAGAGATTTAGGGTTGCCCTGAACATGAAGTTGCATCCCTGACCATCTTGGCTAATACCCATTGATGGGACTGTCCCCATGAACTTATCTAGTTCTTTTTTGAACACAGTTATATTTTTGACCATCACAACATCCCATGGCAATGAGTTCCACAGGTTAATTGTACTTTGTATAAAAAAGTACTTCCTCTTGTTTGTATTTAAACCTGCTGCCTAATAATTTCATTGGATGATCCCTGGTTTTGTACTGTGGGAAACAGTATACAACACTTATCTATTCACTTTTTCCACACCATTCATGAATTTATAGACCTCAATCATATCCTCCATTAGTTGTCTCTTTTCTAAGCTCTAATCTTTTTGGTCTCTTCTCGCATGGAAGTTGTTCTATACCTTTGATCATCTTTGTTGCCCTGCTCTGAAACTTTTCCAGTTCCACTATAACTTTTGTGAGATGAGGTGCCAAGAACTGGACGCAGTATTCAAGGTGTGGGCCCACCATGGATTTATATAGTGGTGTGATGATATTTACTGCATTATTTTCTATTCCTTTCCTAACAGAGTCTAACATTCTGTTAGCCTTTTTTACCATTGCTATACATTGAGCTAACGTTTTCAGAGAGCTATCCAGGATGACTCCACGATCTCTTTATTGAGTGGTAACAGCTAATTTAGAACACTTCATTTATGTATATGTAGGTGGGATTATTTTTCACAATTTGCATTACTTTGCAATTATCAATGTGGAATTTCATCTACCATTTCTGTCATGTCCCTAGCTGCAGTAGCACAAGGGAGGATTTTGAGAGTATGACAGAGACAGGCTGTCACATGATAGATCTCCTTAGTCACATGGTATTGTTTCTAATCTATTATTGGGTGCGTGGAAAGATGGAGAAAGTCATAGTTAAGGCCTGGTCAACACTGGGGGGGGGGTCGATGTAAGATGCGCAACTTCAGCTACAGGAATAGTGTATCTGAAGTCGATGTATCTTATTTTGACTTACCTCCGATCCTCATGGCGCGGGATCAACGGCCGCAGCTTCCCCGTCAACTCCACTACCGCCGCTCGCCCTGGTGGAGTTCCGGAGTCACTGGGAGTGCATTCGGGGATCGATATATTGCATCTAGACGAGACACGATATATCGATCCCCGGTAGAGCGATCGCTACCTGCCGATCCAGCGGGTAGTCTGGACGTACCCTAAGTCACTGCACCTTTCATTTCATAAAGATAGATGGAGGGAGCAGCTTGTGGCATTAGAATGAGTTGGGCCAAGCAGATTAGGCAATTTTTAGGTTATTTAAGACATTTATTTCCATTTGTTTGGCCTATTGGAGTCAGAACTTGCCTGAGACACCACTGCTAGAAAAGTTAGTGTTGTAATATTATAGGCCAGAGTAAAATTTAAAAGCAGCATTTTATTACTTAATTTGTCCTGACCACAATGGACCAGATCCTCAACCCCTTTTAATTCTTTTAAAAGAGGAAGAGAGGGGAACAAAAGGGATTTAATGATGCCTTAATACAGCACCTGAGGATTATACTAGGTTTGGAAGTCCTCTGATGGCATAGAGTTGTCCAACCCTAAACCAGCTGTTCCTGGTTCCCAGGGCACAAGGAAGTTCCAATATGGGCTGGGCCAGGGTGGGAGAAAGTGGGGCCAAAGCATAATGTGCTGATCTGATGCCCTTGGGATTCTGTCCCAAAGCAAGTCTTTGTCAGGCTTACTACAAAAGGTGTGGGGCTGGATTCCTGTAACTGCCTGCACATCGAAGCTCTTCAATGTGTCAGTTAAGTATTGTTCCACTTGTGACTGCCTCAGTGGGTTTTCAGCACACACAACAAATGGGTGAGGCAGCAGGAGAGGGGGAAAGGGGTCTGCTAAAAAGATGTTTAAGCCCAGCATTGTTACTGTTATCAAAGGACTGTCCCAACAAAGAAAACCCCTAGGCTAGCTATGTTGTCACAATCTGGTGCTTTGGCTGTGGCTGGCCCTGGCTGCCTACAGCAAGGAAACAGCTGTCTTTTTTGGACAAATTGAATGTGATTACTGCAGGAAGTTTACTCATTCCACTTATGGGCCAAATAAATTGTCTTTCTTCATTATGAGCCTGGTGCGACACTCTATGTTTATTCAGAGAAGCACTTAAGCTCATGCCCTGGAGATTTAAGCACATGTGTAAATGCTTTCAGAACAGGAATGGATTTAAGCACATGCTTAAATGCTTTGCTGAATTGGGGCCTGAATGACTGTCAGCTATGGACTTAACATGTGTCCATGACGTTTTATATGAAAAAAACTGCACTCACACAAATGCTGATGAAAAGGTAACACAGAAAGTTTTTAAATGCAATGACTCAAAAATCGGTTTCCAGTTCAATGAAAAGTTCACAAATTATTTTTGCCATTCTAGGTGCTCAACACTGGACTCAAGTTTGTTTGAAAGATTTAAACATGGGCTGTGTTTTGGACTTGAAATGAAAGTCGAAATCAGGCTAGTTTCAGGTTTTGGTGCAAACATTTTGCATAGCTGTACCAATTAATTCCCTGCCCTACAAATTCCCCCAAAAATCAATGGCCAAATTCTAGGTAAAAACTGAATAAGAACTACAAGATTTGGCCCTGGACTGTAAATAGCCAAATGACATTTGGGGCTGATCTTGTCCTTTTGAAGTCAGTGTGGGTTGGCCATCAGTTTCAGTTGGAGCAGGAATGTGTCCTCTATATGGATCAAGTCCTGACTGATGCTCAGCACTGGCAGCTCCCACTCATTATAACCAGAGCACTGGAGGTTGAGTACCTTTCAGTATTTAGTCCTTTTGTCTTTGGGATTAATAAAATGATCTGGTAAAGTAGATCCTGCCTGACCTCACTGTAGAACAAGGACAGAGGGAAGAGGCAAAGCCAGATAATGCTATTAGGTTACAGCCTTGGACTGTAGATTTAAAAGAGGAGGAACACTCCCCACACACACAAAGATCTGCTATTAAAAAACAACACTGGTCTAATGACAGCTGTGGGTGGCTATGCTTCAAAGATCACATAAACCTCTCTCAGCTGCATGAGCTTCTGAGACAGTTTCAATATGGGTGATAGGATATTTCCATATGCCCTTCCTTTCAGTTAGTATTCTAATGAAACTTCCTGCCTGCTACTGAAGAGAACACCACTTCTACCCACAGCACTGTTTCCTGGCCTGAAATAGGCTGATGGAATGTGCTCTACAGGATTTTTTTTTTATCTGACAGAGACAGGACCACTGTGATGGGCTTGATTGCACTATTAAAAGTTTCTAAGCATTGGTCAGGAAGCTCAGTCCACTGGAAGTAGAGCTACTACTAACTAATAATTGGAAGGTATAAAAGCTTTTTTCAATAAGTTTGGTGAGTGACTCAAACTATATGTGTACATATTTACATTAGACATCAAGGATTGACTTTATTACTGTATACTTTATAAGGCAAACGTTTTGGCCCAAGGGCCACATCTGGGAATAGAAATTGTGTAGCAGGCCTTGAATGGTCACAAAATTGGGGCTGGGGTGTGGGCTCTGGGGTGGAGCTGAGGAATTTGGGGTGTAAGAGGATGCTCTGGGCTGGGACCAAGGATTCAGAGGCCAAGAGGAGGATCAGGGCTAATTTAGCTACAACGAGTCAGGAAAAAGATCTTGGAGTCATAGTGGACAATTCTCTGAAGATGTCCACGCAATGTGCAGAGGCGGTCAAAAAAGCAAACAGGATGTTAGGAATAATTAAAAAGAGGATAGAGAATAAGACTGAGAATACAGTATTGCCCTTATATAAATCCATGGTACGCCCACATCTCGAATACTGTGTACAGATGTGGTCTCCTCACCTCAAAAAAGATATTCTAGCACTAGAAAAGGTTCAGAAAAGGGCAACTAAAATGATTAAAGGTTTGGAGAGCATCCCATATGAGGAAAGAGTAAAGAGGCTAGGACTCTTCAGCTTGGAAAAGAGGAGACTAAGGGGGGATATAATAGAGATATATAAAATCATGAGTGATGTAGAGAAAGTGGATAAGGAAAAGTTATTTACTTATTCCCATAATACAAGAACTAGGGGTCACCAAATGAAATTAATAGGCAGCAGTTTAAAACAAGTAAAAGGAAGTTCTTCTTCACACAGCGCACAGTCAACTTGTGGAACTCCTTACCTGAGGAGGTTGTGAAGGCTGGGACTATAACAGTGTTTTAAAGAGAACTGGATAAATTCATGGTGGTTAAGTCCATAAATGGCTATTAGCCAGCATGGGTAAGGAATGGTGTCTCTAGCCTCTGTTTGTCAGAGGATAGAGATGGATGGCAGGAAAGAGATCACTTGATCATTGCCTGTTAGGTTCACTCCCTCTGGAGCACCTGGCATTGGTCATTGGATACTGGTAGACAGGATACTGGGCTGGATGGACCTTTGGTCTGACCCAGTATGGCCATTCTTATGTTCTTATGTTCTTAGGCTGGGGCAGAGGTCGGGAAGGGGTGCGGGTTCCCACTAGGGGTGCAGGCTTTGGGGTGAGGCTGAGAGATTTGGGGTGCAGGAGGGTGCTCCGAGCTGGGATCAAGGGGTTTGGAGAATAGGAGGGGGATCAGGGCTGGGGCAGGGGATTGGGGCATGGGGAGGCTCTCAGGGGTGCAGGGTCTGAGCAGCACTTACCTCAAACGGCTCCCAGAAGCTGTGACATGTTCCTTCTCTGGCTCCTACGCAGAGGCGCAGCCAGGCTGCTCTTCACACTGCCCTGTCTGCAGGCACCCCCCCTGCAACTCCCAGTGGAGCGCTGGAGGGGGCCATTGGAGTGCATAGGAGCCAGATTGGGGCCATGTCGTGGCTTCTGGGAGCCGCGTGGTGCGGCTCCAACTCTGCACCCTGGCCAGAGCACCAGAGCAGAGCCGAGCAGCATGGTGCGGCTCCTGATCCAGTGCCCCAGCTGGAGTGGGGCCAAGCCCGCTCCCTAGCGGGAGCTCACTGGCCTGCTTAAAACAGCTCGTGGGCTGGATGCAACCTGCGGGCCGTAGTTTGCCCCCCATGCTATAAGGCATTAAGAGTGAAAGTGCAAGTATGTGTAAAGAGCAAGTCCAAGAATATAACTGTCATTTAAATGTTTGTATTATTTCATTAGACAACTGATTTAAATAATTAACACAAAGAGGGAGAAAGAGTAAAAAAGAAGTAGAGATAAACCTGAATCAAAACCTTGGTCAAACACCTCTCCAAATTTTGAGCCCTTTTTCTACAGTGAGATAAATAAAAGCACTAGGTATGAATGTCCCCTGATCACTGGGGAAATTTGGATCCATATCTGAACTTTGCAGCTCAAGCTCATCTTTGAAACAAACTTTAAATAACATTAAGATTGTGACACAAACCAAAATAAGCCAAGAAATTCAAAATTATGATAATATGGATGAACTTGACACTCTTTCCTTTAGTCACACCTCTGGGTCCTCCTCCTTTGATCAAAAGAATTTTGAAAGTCTTGCATATTAACTGTACTTCAGTTTGCCTTGTGCTTTCATGACATTTAAACAGTGAAAACCAAATGGTCAAATGTCCACACCCAAGATGTATCCATAAAGATAGGCACACATGCACAACTAGTTATTTTCGTATGCAAAACCCACACTTGTATATTCCTATACTGAGCTACTTCAATGTACAAATACATGATTATGTGTGTTCACGGGTGCATTTTTGTGGGGGCAGCATTTGCACAGAGGTTTTAAAATGTTACTCTTAATGGTCTGATCAAATGGACCATTAAACCAGATACCCAGGGATTCCCGTATCTATCTGGAGAGCTTGTATCTAAATTACACACACACACACCCCTACAAATTAAACAATGAGGCTAAAACAAATATTGAATAGCTACTCATTAAGCGATCATTGGTCATCCTCTATATGGAATGAGGCAGGAGTCGTGTGAGAAAAAAATAGTATGTGATCATGTAATTAAATACTTTACCATAATGCAGTGGTTCCCAAACTTGTTCCACCGCTTGTGCAGGGAAAGCCCCTGGCGGGCTGGGCCAGTTTGTTTACCTGCCGTGTCCACAGGTTCAGCTGATCACGGTTTCCAGTGGCCACAGTTCACTGCTGTGGGCCAATGGGAACTGCTAGAAGCAGCAGACAGCATATCCCTCACCCTGCGCCGCTTCCATATATATAAAAGTTAAAAGACCATTAGGGTTGCAAAATCAAACAAGGAAAAGTTAGCAAAATGCCAAATTTAATGCTGCCACTGCAACCTTAATTTGTCCCCCTTGTGCATATATATTGTGATAGTCTTTAATTTCATGATCACATAAATCCCCCCTGCCCCTCACGGTATCTTGGAGCCTGAGCTCCAGCCTGTGCCTGAACATCTACATAGCAATTTTATAGCCCCACAGCCTAAGCCCTGGGAGCCAGAGTCAGTTGTTCCATGGGTCTTTCATCACAAAGTAGATGTACTCGTAAATAGCTAGATAGAATAGAAAGGGAATGAATTAAAGTTGCACAGGCCATCTTAATTTTGGCATTTCCTATATTCTGAGTGCTTGACTTTGCACCTTAATGTTCTTTTACGGCACTTGTGTGTATGTAATATTTATTTAATAATTCTCAAATCATTTTCTGATTCATACAAATGTGGCTACATGGCTGAAAATATTGCAGCCCTTGATGCAGTGACACAGTGCAGATGTGCTTCTTGTGCTTCTATGCCATATCAGCAGCCCTGACAGTGTCCCCCTTCCCATCTCAGCAAATGTCCAAGACTTGGGTATTATTGTGCAATCTCCATTATTAGAAACACTGGGTGACAGTTCATTGCTACTGTCCCCAGCCCAATCAATGGACCACATTCTGCACCCTTACTGAGACTGAGTAATGCTTACTCATACTGATATCCATAGTGCTACTCAGGTGCATAAATTCTACTCAGTCTGAGTTTAGAGTTGCACAGTCTGGTCCCAAGTTTGTGCCACATAATACAATTTGTATTTGCAAATAATCATGCAACATTCAACTTGTTTAGGCCTTTTATTTGTCAGACTCACAAAAGGAAGGACTTTTGGCACTTGTGTATTATTGGAAATTCCCCAACCACATGCAATAAAAGCTCAGTCAGTCTAATGAAATTATCAGCTTTTACTCAGTCTGTGTTTAGTCTGTGTTTGTCTAATGTCCGGGTGGATATTTTCTATTTATTAAAATCAATAAATCTGCTACTTTGAAGATAAAGGCATATTTTAAGTAACGTGTACTAAATATTGCTCTCTGATGCTGCACTGTATCTGCTCTGTCCCACAACAGAGAAGAAAATGAAATTGATATGCAGCATGTCCTCTTCAAAACAATTTCCAAAGTTGTGTTCTAGAGAAATAAGCAGTAAAGATCTCTGGCAGTCTCTGGCAGTTTCATGCAAGCATGTGAGATTTTTTTACTGGTATAAAAACGTGTATCTGTAAACTTTATTATACTCTCTTGTGAGGTATAAATAGATTCCTCATAAGTAGCATTTGCAGTGCTAGCATAATCCTGGCTTTGCAGCAGATGAATTTAGACTTCTTAGGTAAAATGTTTACTCTGGTAATTTTATGTTAGCCACTTACAATTGTTACTTTTCTGTTTATCTTGGGACCTGACAACATCTCCGCCTTTATTACATGTTCTCACCCTGTAAATATTTAAGTTGTCTTTTTCTTGTATAATATTTTATTTTTCCTACTGTGACAAATTGTCGTTTTACTCTAAGCGCATGTCCAGTTGGATCTAGGGTTCTATGCAATTAATGTATCACATTATCATATGTGATATAACCCGACTTGGTTTTCTTACTGTTGTGCTGCAATGCAAGCAAGAGTCAACAGCACTGCCAGTCACATGTAGATACAAGAGACACAGATGCTTTATAATTGTGGAATAATGTGGAAGTGACACAGTCAGCCCTACTTCTATATGTATGAAGCCAACAGAATTAGCACTTTACGCGCTTTCCAGAACATCTCCCCTCTTTTAGCTTCAGGAACACTTTTGAACATTGAAACACCAAAGTAACCAAACTCTTAACTTTAGAGAGGATTAGGCTGCCTAATATTCAGTAGGTTTTCTGTTAACATGTTGTACTTCTCTCCTCTCCTGGACTCTAGTTTTGTCCTTTTTCTCTCTCTGACTTTCAGCTTGTCCTTAGCCATCTCTTTGACTTCATGCTCAATATATCTTTCTTTTTCTTCTCTCTGAATTTAGACCTGGCTTTTTCCCCTTCTTAGCTTTAGGCTTAGTCATTTTCTTCCCTTTGGCTCTAGATATAACCTTTTCCTTCGCTTTTTCTTTATATTGTTTGATTTTCTTTCCCTGACTTCTCACATTCTCCAATTCAGAGTTTTCCTGAGGGCTGGATCAAACATCCGTGCTTCTTGATCAGACAGGCCATCATCTTCTGCATCATCAAGTCCAGCATAACATTTCTGAATGGCAGCTCTCAAGCTCTCATTACAGGCTTTGCAGGCCTTGCTTTCTCGTTGAACCACAGTAGGATGAAATTTCCCTTTCTTATTCTGTGTGAGGTTGGTCAATGAAACATACATTAGTTTCCTCACTGATTCATACACTCTTTTGATCTGGAGTTGGGCCTCAAATCATCAGCCTGATCATCATGCCATCTGCCTGATCTGCCATAGCATATCTGAGGAAATTTACTTGTTGGGCCTAGCTAGAGACTGAGCCAGGTGATGCTCAATCTGCAAGGAGGCTAAATCCTCTTGGGAATCAACCTGATGATAATGAAGATGACTCTTATTAACAAATACTAATGCAACACAAAATTGATTAGAATAGCTTATTTATTTTGGCCCACCTGATTTATCAGCAAACCTAAAGCCTGTTGGAGGGATCCTGGAAAATATTAACCCCATTGCCCTTGAAAAATAACATGTGTTCCTTTACAGGTTCTGTTTTTCAAGGATTCCCGCTTCCCCCTCCCCCCGCCCGGCCCCGCCTTCCTCCCTGTCAGTGCTTCTGTGCCTTTAAAACAGTTTTTTTGGTCTGTCACTGCTTCTATGGAAATGGTTGCCTCTCTCGCTGTTGTGATGGGATCTGGGCCTCCTTGATGCAGCTGTTGGGTTTTTAGCCTGCAGACTAGTTTCTCTGCTGAGCCTCCTTCAAATGGAGTATATTTTTCTGTCCCCTGACTCTTTATCACTTTGTTCCTCCTTTAAAATGGGATTTCCCCTGCCCTCATAGCCCTTCTCAGAGCCTTACATAGTGGCTCTTCTCTTTCTCCTTCAGTTTTAACCTTGCAGCATAGTCTATTATGGTGGTCTGCTCCTGTGTTTGGTGCTGAGGAAACCCAACCCATTGTTTATCCTTCAGAGAGTTTCACTCTTCAGAGAGTTTCACTCTCTCTTCTTTTATTCTTTTCTCTTTGATTTTGTTCCTTTCTAGATGTGGATCCAGCCAATTGTGACATGGGTTCCTGGCTGCACAACACGACAAAGAGGCATTTACTAAGGGCCCTACAACTGCCTGTGATGCCTCACATATAATGATTGGAACAAAAGTTACTGAACTCTAAAAGTGCTGGACACTCAAGCAAAATCTGGATTAGGGACTGTATGGCATCTAATTGGACTGTAACCCATTGAATAGATATGATAAGAAAATGTGCAATGGTAAGTGATGATCCAAAAATGGAGGTGTGGCCATGTTAAAGTGGGAGGAACAGCTAATAAAGTGTCTGAGTTGGAATCACGAGGTACGAAAGCACATACTAGTCTGTAAGAATTAATGCTGTTCAAATTAATTCAAGTCAGCACTAATTTAGTGAGGATCTATCTGCATAGTATGCTATAGGTTGTCATCAGCTGCTCTGGTGGCTTCAGATTGCTGAAGGAAACGCTACTGCTTCATTCATGTTGACTGAAGGTCTGGGATAACGAGGAGCTACAGTGTACTGGCAATATATTAGTACTCTGGTGCCACCTCTCCCACTCCAGCTGTGGATCCATGGGACTGCACATAGGTCTGCAGATCCCATGGCCCCACTCAACAATTTTTGTGTTTCTTATTCAATTCCACCTCCTGCTTTCCGTGTGCCTACAAAATCTCCCTGTAGACTCACTACTTACATTCACAACTACTTTCTCTCGTTCCATGCTAGTTTGCATGAGAAAGGGGTTAGGACCCAAGTTCATTTCAGAGCAGATTGTGAAAGGAGACTTTAACTCAATTGTAATTTTGTGTTTACAAATTTGCCCTTGAAAATTCCTGCATACATACGTCTTTCTAGAAATATATTTCTTACATTTATTTAACAGAAAACCACAAGAACAAAGAGAACAATGCAGTGAGCAAGATATTTAAATTAAAGTAACATTGTTACCAACATCACACCAAAGTCTGCACACATACTTTTAAGAACTAGCACCTGCCTTCACTATGGTTAGAATCTTCAGTCACTTGTGCATGTGGATGTTAGAATGTGAGAAGGACCAGTTCAGTGCAATGGACAATGGCCAGGGACCTAACAGTGTGACCAGTGACCAGTAGCCATTACAATAGAAAAATCAGTGGCAAGGAGAAAACCCATATGAAAAATCATTTCTACTTGCAATAATCCCTAGTTCTTATGTAGTGCTTTAAATCAATAGATCTCAAAGGGAGTCAGTAGCCTTATCCCCATTTTACAGATGGGGAAGCTGAAACACAAAGAGGGGAAGTGAGTTGCCCAAGATCACTCAGCAGGCCAGTGGCAGAGCTGGGACTAGACCCACCCAGACTCCTTAGTCTCAGTCCAATGCTCTATCCAATAGGTGACACTACCTGCCACAAATTTCATAAAATATTTTCATGCCATATAGTAAAACCTATATTTGTATATATATAGGCCTACTAGGAAAATGGTAAAAGAGCAGCCTTGGTTTTGAATGTTGTAGGAGCATTGGCAGTTGTCTAGAGTTCAGAGTGAAACATTGTGCCAAGTCACTGTTTCCAGGACAAACTGGGTGGAACCACACCCAGTCCCCACCCAGCAAGACTCCCTGCAAAGCTACACTTTGCAATACCCCATCAAAGGACTCTAAATGACTCAGAAAATGGCTCTAAAAATGACTGTAAGAAAACTTTATACCTGCATTTGAAATATTCCATCAGAACCAGATAAAATTATTATGTAAAATATACTGTGCAGGCAGTTTGGTAAAGATTTTATCATTTAAAAAAAAAAAACTGATGACAAATAGCTGCTGCTCTAGCAGGATTACGCTAACAGCTGCTCTAGCTAATATTATCAGAATGCAAGGTGCTTTTAAGAACCTCATCTTGTGAATTATAGCTCTTTTACAGTCATGTGGCTGAGGGAAAGAAAAAAATCTACAAGAAGTACTTTGAAAATTGGGTTCAAAGCTTGCTCCTGTTAGATGCACGTAAAACATGGCAGAACTTCTGCAACAATCTACTTGAATTTTATCTCGCTTGGCTTGAATATCATTGCTGGGTTTTATGTGTTGTTTTTGTGGCTTTTGAAAAAAAAATCATTGCATATCATATCAGGATCTGATATTGTGGCTTGTCTTACTTGATAACATAAAAGCGAGAGAAAAAAGAGTCCTGCTGAGCTTGAATGAAGCTTGTGTTTCTGAGCCTTTGTGAAATGAAAAGGCATCCTTAATTTACATTTGCAGGGGGAGGTCTACAAAGCTCACATAGGTTTATTTATGAGTTCTAATCAAGACTGACAATGCAGGCTAGTCTCTACCTAATTTAATGTAACTCATTCCTGCATGGATTTAGGTTGAGTTTCCAAGTGAGAGACAGTAGTGAGTGTGCAGGAGAATAGAAGTATCTCTCCTTACCCTAAAAGAAGTGTCCTTCCATAAACTTCTCCTTCTAGGTTCTTCAGCAGTTCTAGCCCACTGTATTTCACGTAGCTCATTTTGTAACTAGTGGCAATCCAAGGAAGCTTGCAACTTAAAGCCATTTGGAGAATGGAATGAAAGTGAAATAATTCATACTCCATGTACCATAAAATTTAACAGAGAGAGAAAGAGACAGAAAGTGCTTCATTCATTACAGCTGGCATCTTTTTTATCAGGTATACTATATAAGCAAATATGGTGTTGAGCTGTTGAGTCTGAGGTCATGGCTGCTCCAGAATCGGAGCGGTTTAGTATATTTTAGTATGCATTCATTACAAGGTACAGTGTACAGTTAAGAAACACGCTTGTGGCGCCAGCATGTGATTATGGCAAGACAGGCTGACCACTGGGAAATTGCTGAGCTAACAGGGAGAGGAGTCGGGCTGACCTGTGTTGGAGCCAAGTTTTATAGACAGTCACCACACCAACACACCTTCTAATGACATATCTGAAGCGCTCTGTACTCAGGATGCTCGTCTGAGCGACAGAATGTTTTTGTAAGCTAAGGTAGCATGCATTTTCAAGGAACTGTTTATAAATCCTCCTGCTATTCTATTTTTGAAATTTCTTGTGTGTGTGCGTGCGTGTGTTTGTGTTTAAATTGTCCCTCTAGCTTACTTCCTATCTCTCCAGATTCTTTCCTATTTTTTTTCTTCAAAGGGAGGGGAAAAATTGAAAGACTAACCACAATGAAAAAAATCCAGCTTCATACTTAGTGGTCAACTGGCTGCCAAAATCCTTTTCAGAGTGACCATTATATGAGGCAGGTACAGGTCAGACACCTTAAATATAGTGACATTCTGGTCACCATACACAGTCTATTAGTCTGTGTTATTTTGTTGGTCAAAAATGTCTTTCTCCCCCTGGTGAACATTTCTCTTTGCTCACAAACATTTCCATTTTTTTTCTCTGAGTTTCAAATAGCCTATTTATGCACGGTAGAAAAAGAGAGTTGTTAAATAAAAAGAGAATTTAGAAAGGGTGTCAAATGATAACCATGACAACTTAGAAAGCAATACAAAACAAAACAGAGCACACACACCTAGGAATCTAATGCTTGTCTCATGAGCACAGAAAACTGGCATTTGAAACCAACCATGCTCTGATGCATGTACCTGGGCTTAGTCAGTGAAGATCTGAGACATCTAATGAAGCATAGGGGCTCACACTTAAAACTGTATTTTGGAGTGGAGGCAAATGCTACAAAGTCACTATTATAAGCTTTAGTAATGATAGGGCACTGTGATTCACCCTGTGGATAGACATAAAACTGACAGTGAAACATTAAGGAAAATTCTCCACCCCAAGGTGCTGGTAATTTCATACATCAAGGGAACAAATTCACCACACAGAAGTGCAAACAATTTCTATTAATATTTGGAAACATCATTTTGCTTTGTTTCTTGGAGTGTTAAGATGCTTCAATTTTTCTGAACCTCTTAAGAGACTTGCATTCCTTCTCCCCAGGCACTCCCCCAATTTTTCAGTCTAATATCTCTATCTCTCTTTTATTCTCCTTTTGGCTTTTTTTCTTTTCTCTTGTCTTGTCATCCATTATGCCTTTTTTCTCTTACCTCCATTCTCTTATCTTTTTATCACACATTTGTAAGGCTTTTTACAGTAACAATGTGTGCAGGCCATTCTCTCCTTGCCATGCTGCATTGGCACTTTACGGCCTGTCACCACCTCAGTCAGGTTGGCATGCATGTCTTTCGCATGGCTAAATGACGGGATTTGGCAGCAGTGGGAAGAAAGAAAGAAAGAAAGAAAGAAAGAAAGAAAGAAAAAGAAATCTACTGCAAGTGAAGCCTTTTTGATCCTTAATCCTTCATGTCCTGTTGGACTGAGCCTGAGATGGTAAATCAGCAGCACGTGAGCTCTAATTTTGCCTGTCACTGACCTGCTCTTTGGTCTTGGACAAGTCTAGTAACTTCTCTTTGTCTTTTTCTCCATATGTAAATGAGAGTAATATAATCTCCTTTAGTGCACAAATTTCTTAGTAGGATGAACTAGGTAAAGTTTGGCAGTTGCTTCACAGATGTAAGTCAGTCTGATGATAGAGCACTAGATGGGGTGCAGGAGACCTGGGCTGTTGGCTTGCTGGATGATCTTGGGCAAGTCATGTCACTGCTCTGTTCCTCAGTTTTCCCATTTGTGAAATGGAGATAATTATACGGACCTCCTTTGTAATGTGCTCTGAGACCTACTAATGAAAAGCATGCTCCAAGAGCTAGTTATTAATGAGAGAGACCTTTGACAACCAAAAAGGTTTATCTCAGGGTATTGAAACTAGTGCTGTGTGAAATTTATGCTGGTTTCAGATCATACAAACCTTTTCTTCATTTTCTGTCTATGGGGGTCTAAATAAACTCCAAACTCAACTGAACATGCAAATTTTATCAGGTCTTACCCTCCTCACCAAGCACAAACTCTTTGATCTTGCCTTCAATTTCAGGGCTCTCCATAAATCCCCTCCTGCCAATAACTGCCCTCAGTTGGCCAATGAATTTCACATCTTTGCTTTCTTTGTACTCTCTATCTCAGGTGATAGACTGGTTCCCATCTAAATAGTTTCCAGATAGATTTTCAAAAGCATATACCGTGCCTAGCTCCTATTGACATCCAGTTAACTGCCATTTGTACCTTTAAAAAAACAACAGGGAGTCTGGTGGCACCTTAAAGACTAACAGATTTATTTGGGCATAAGCTTTCATGGGTAAAAACCCCACTTCTTCGGATACATACACGAAAATTTATGCCCAAATAAATCTGTTAGTCTTTAAGGTGCCACCAGACTCCTTGTTGTTTTTGTGGATACAGACTAACACCGCTACCTCCTGATATCTGTACCTTTGAAAATCGCCCTCTGTATCTACATGAAGAAGCCCCTAGTGGATTTAGTATTCTTTCTTCTCTTCTCCCTTTCCATTTCTTACTATTATCTATATGCATTGTTCCATACTATCCCCTATGCCTGCTATTCTGGGTTTTCTTTTTCATAATGAGGGATTGATTTTCAATAATGGAAGACTTAGTCATTTAAGTTGGAAGTAACAAGCTCTTCATATTTCACAACAGATGCTCTGTGAATTGTATGAACTTGTGAATTCCAAAGCTTCTCAAAAGCATTCAGCAGCATTGCTAAAACCTGTAAAGTTTAACTGGATAAAAAGAGAAAATATCCCTGAGTCCTGACATCTATTTGCATTAAACCTTGCATATGTAAAAAATGTGAGGCATCTTCTTTACATTTGTCATAAAAGCTATAGGGTTTCTGTGGTATTGCAAACATAAAGCATCAATTCTATATAAAGCAGGTGACCTAAAGGACTGTATATTAAAAGCCTAGTTCACAAAAAAGATCACACCACCTGCAGTACACTAATTTCTGCATATTTTTCTGAGCAAATTCTATATCTTTGCTACTAGTTAACTTGTAGAGAGTATAAGGATAACAGCTATATAGCACAAGAGATTTAAATTTGGATTCAATAGCTACTGCTGGGAGCAGCCAAGAAAGTTCTGAGGCTTTTTTAATCCACTTCTCTTCCTAGTGTGTTCTGTGCTCTCAAGGTCACCATGTATCTGAGCACTGCTCAGTTGTTTTGGAACATTTTCTTAATGAAACAGGTGGCTCATTGTTATGGGTGCACCTTGTACTGCTCATCTGTATAGTTTATTTTCCTTTAAAAACAATTTAGAAGGTGCCCAGTCAGATTTGTCTGCTCTTGTTTTGTGGCTGTATTTTAGTGACGTTGAAAACTCAAGTTCCCTCATTTATGCTTTTTCTTTCTTGTTTCTATTCCTATCCCTTCCTTCTTCTATTTTTCCAGCAGAGATTCAGATCTCTACTCCCTCTGCAGATTGTCACAAACAGAGAGCTGAACAGTGCATGGACATTGAAGACTCAGCAATGAGAAAACAGATGCCTAGGCAGCCAGTGCAGAACTTTGGTTTGTCTAAAGGAGCGACTGAGGCAGGAAATGCTGCAGCCGCCATAACTCCAGTTTTCACAAACAGTGCTATTGCCTCCTCTGCCTGGGTTGCCATGTGCAGCACTGATGCTTCCATTTTTGCCACAGGGCATGCTCACTGCCACCTCTGCTCCAATTGCCATAGACTGCCTGCCAAAACTGCCTGAATTCTTACTTGCTGCTAGCTGCAGCAAGTAGTACAACAAGTAATCACATAGTTATTGCCAGTACCATCCACACAGCTGCTACAGTGACAAATACCATTGCTACCATGGCTCCTGTTACCCCAAACCATAGAAGGAACCCATCTGAGCAAATGCTAGGGTTTGACTGTCAGATTCTTAGATGCGTCACATTTTTCTTTGGAGCTTGGGGCAGTTGTAACAGCTGTTTGTAAACACTACAAATCCAGCATTACACAAGGGGAGGAGAAGAATATTTTTTTTCAACTTCTGGCCCTTCCTCAACCATCTTTAAAAATGTTGCAGATACACTGACACTTCTGTTACTGATTAAAATAGCAACCAGTATCAGCTTCCAACTGAACAGGCCAATGGGCAAGCTCCATCTCTGACTCCTTCTATGTCAGATGACTCATCAACATGTCTGAGAATGTCCATTAGGCTGCAGACACCAGTAGGAAAACCACAAACAATTAGATAAGTATTTGGGAGCTGAAGGGGCTTTGCTCATATTCACCCTAATGCTTTTTTTTCTTCGAAAAAAAAAAGACATTTCAACCCATAGCCTAACCAATTTCAGCATTCACGTGGGATGTGAAAGGTGCTGTAGGATAGACTCCAATATATAAGAATGAAAAGGAATCCAAGATGGTGTAATATACAAGCTGAGGAGCTGGAAGTCTTGAATGACCACCTTTGTTGGGCATATTTCCACTTTAAGGGAGACAGCAATTTCCATACTCCTGAAGGGTTTTGGCCCTCAGAAGAATTTCCCTAAAGTGTATCTGAACGGTTGGCTGTATACACAAAGTAGCTGAGAGTGCTTTACGTAGAATTAGATATTTGGAAAACTTGCTGCCACAGGCCAGTGTGACAGCTGTGATAACAATACAACTTTGCTCAAATGAGGTAGAAAGGAGTTATCCTCATTTTATGGATGGGAAACTTATTTGTAGGTTCTTTTCCTGGTCTGTCACTGGCTTAATGCTGTGTAATTTAGGAAAGTCACTAAAGTCAACATTTCCAGCATTCTGCCAATAGTTTCAAACTGGGGTGCCTAAAGATTGGCATCATAAGAACTCAGCACCTCTGAGATACTATATAGCTGCCTAAATATGGTGTTCTGAGTCTAATATTATGCACCTACATTTTAAAATATTGGTTCCAAAATCAGAAATTTTGACCAGAGTGATTTGCCTAAGATGTACAGCATCTAAGTTTATGAGAAAACCAGGAAAAGAATCCAGGAGTCTTGATTCAAAGTTCCCTAGTCTAACTCCTAGAATATAAATACTAGATCATACCCAGTTTTGGATATCATAACCTGTTTCATTTAGAATGGGAATGCTGGTTGTCAATAACTATTTAAACCTGTTACAGCCCCCTGCATACAGTGAATAATTTGAATAGCTAATAACTTGGAGAAAACAGTGGTTCATTAGCGAACAATTCAGAAACAGAATAAAGGATTCATTAAGAATTATTTGCCTATCTCCTCTCTAGTGCTTCTCAGTACTAGTGCTTGTCAGTTTCACTCTGCTGCAGATGACACCAAGAGGTGAGTACTATAATGACACAACAAAGCATAGGTGGTGCTTTTTGTTCTTCAGGAAACATGGGATGGCCTAACTCTTCATATAAAATTTCAGAGAGCTTTATCCTTCAGACTCCTGATCACAATGTCTATTGTGAAAAAAAATCTCTACATGTGTGCAGCTGCGTCCTTCAGATCAGGCATAAAGCTGACGTCTTTGGCATCTATCTAGTTACAAGTAGACCATTGTAACAGTAGGTCAAAATCATAACCTCAAAGCTAAGTCACCTCTCTGGACGTGCAGTAGCAGCCATGGATGGAGGGGAGTCCGCAAAAGATAGGGCATATTCAATAACTCCCAATAGGATTCACTAATGGTAATTTTCATAGGACAATGACACAGAGAATGCCTGAGACCCTGCTCTCCCCTCTTAACCCTAAAACCTGTCAGTTACATACAGAGACCAAGCAGTAACATGAGGGATTTCTGTGCAGTTCCAAAGAGGAATGGACATTCTGTCAGACTCACTCAGCCCCCTTGCAAGTTCTCCATGACTGATATAATGGATTTCAGTCACCTTCTCTTGTGGAAGTGAAGAGGTCTAATGAAAATGCATATCATGAGTCATGAATCACACACACTCTCAATTCAAATGATTACTTTTGTGTCTGTTTTCTTAAATAAAAATTACTACACTCCAAACATGAATCCCACGTGTTATTCTTTTCAACATACAATGTGTCTTCTTTCAATCTTTACAATATCTACAGTAGAATAATCTTATAAACAACACAAATCACAAAATAACAATACTAAAATTAGAACTAGAGATACTGTGACCACACACATTCCACTTAAACATAACAGAACCCACCTACAGTAACTATTTTTGCTCATCTGATATTGTTAGCAATGAATCTAATCTCTACTCATGCTGTCAAGATTACAGTAGATAAAATAAATACAAAAAAATAGGACTATAGATTTTTATTATGGCTTAGCAACATCACAAGCCCAGTGGCTCAGCACAATCATCACTTTAATGGCTAAATTAACACTTTATTAATCTGAAGGGTTTAACAAAAACTGGCACAGAGTAGGGGGGTAACAATGTTGAAGGACACTGTCAACCAGCGTGTCCTCAAAATTTTGTACCCACGGGAAGAGAATAAGTTTTTCTTCTCTGGGAGGGCAGCGAATCTAATAAAAAGGAAATGGTCCTAACATCCTGAGCCTTGGGGAAATTATTCTTGATCTGTAAAGAGCCAATTTTAAATCTGGTCATCGTTTTCACACATTGTTTTTCCTTCTAAACCACTTGTTCTCCCCAGTCCAGAAAAAAACATAGGCTTCTTTACAACTTTTGCTGTTTCAAAACTTACATGAACACCCAGTAAGTATTCTTAGCACAAATATATAGTAATAATAAATATGTGCTTTGCAGTACATAGCTCTCCTCATCCAAATTATTATGAAACACATTTCAATCTCAGTTACACTTCTATAAATCTGGAGTGGCTTCACTTACTAGTTACTTTAGAGGAGTTACTTCAGGTTTACAGTGGCACAGCTAAGACAGCCAATAGTAGTAGCCGCCAGTAAACATTCAAGAGTAACGACAATACCTTTGACCTCAGCATAATTGGGCACATCAATGGACTACATCTACCTGTTGTGTAACTCCACTGATTTCACCTGAGTTTTATTGGAGATGAATTTGGGCTAATGAGTGAAAAATGTTCTGTAGCTGCATTTCACCAGATTGCGCAGGTTCAGTGCAGACTACGAGGAACTACCCTAGAAGGGCACTCAGTATCTGTAGTTAGTACAGAATACAGCTGCCTGCTAATTATTTTTGCCATTTATTTAAATATACCTGCTGATCAGCCTCCAGGGGTTATTTAAAATAAACAATAAACACATCAGCCTTTAACATAAAGAGAATAGCTACAACTCCCATAGTTTCAACATGTTCTCTCTGAAAACGATTCAAGCAGTTTACAATTCTATTTGGAGGATCCCATAGGAGAAAAAAATAAGGAAACAATTCTCCCATGCTCTAGTGCATCATAATAGAGGTGAGTTTCCAGTATGATAGAGAAGACTTAAAATCCAATTCTACAGTTGGGAAAATCACTGCATGAGAGCCAAAATTGTTAGGACTAAGAGAGGTAGTGCTTGTATTGCACAGAGGAAAACCATGGAGAACAAATGAGTGGAAAACAAAGCAAATGTCAGTTATAAAGGCATTCCTATCAGCCTATAAGGTAGCAAGAACCTGGGTTATGAGTACCCTCACAACAGCAACCGTTTCTAGCCTTTGAACTACATAAGCTCCCAGAATGCACTGGAACACCCACACACACATTCCTTTCTTAAATTCCCCAAATAGCTCAAACAGCTTGTCTGTCTGCCAGGAAGACAAGGTCCAAATAAACAAAGGGCATGCTGAGCATCTAGAGAATGCAGACACTGGTCCTCAGTTTCAGTCAAGTGCAGACATCTTGACGAAACTGCAGGAATTAATCTGTGATGAGCACATGATTTGATGGTTGTTTAAAAACTTGCCACCAATTGTAAGTAATTACTTTCAACACTCATGGCTATTATATATATATATTAGATTGTCATTTTGATACATTAATATTTTTCAACAAATCAAAATCTAAATAAGTGAAGTATCCAGAAAGAATATGTTAAAAGAGCTCAGATTCCACCATGGATTTTATGAGCATTCCCCCATATCTCAGAGACCTCTCCTTAACAAGGGTATTTTTCATATTTAGTGACTCAGAATTTTCCAAGCTGATTCAGCTCACCTTGCAAATTCTCATCAGCTGGAGAAATCAGCCCAGATCAAAAGACCCACATTTTGGAAAATGTCGCTGGCGTCCTAATACGTATCTGGTGGCCCATCTCTATAAGGAAATGAACCAAAATCTCAAATCCAGGCACTCTTGAGCTTTGAGATTCAGGTCCTTTCTCTGCAGCTTTCTAGCTCCAACTGTTTTCTGATTATGAGATATTCAGTTATTCAAGAAATCCCCATTTAAAGTGCAGACTTGAACTTTATTTTATCATCATTTTATTTATTCAAGAAGGAAAGTAAATGCTTTCTCAGTGAAAACAGTCTGCAATATATTTTATAAGCTGATATTAATCTGATCATTTTTTTCTTCCTTTAAAGTTGACAGTGCTCTAGCTTTGATAGTGCCAGGTGGTAATCCAATGTGACTTAGATTTCCTATAGCAATAACTTTTGGCAGATTCACTCCTCAATGAGAGGAAACCATTTCTATTCTTGGCTGCATTTTGTGATAGAGCCATAAATACAGAAAGCCTAACAGACAAGGAATAAAATAAATCTATTATGCAATATAACGAACCCCATTTTCTATGCTTACTAAAGATAGTTATGGTGAGAAAGAATAGAAAACAAAGATGAAAAAAATAAGGCAGCAGATATTTGCTTAAAGCTAATAGAGTATGTGATATTCTACGGCATACCCTACTCTGGGGTCAGAGTATACTTTACCCTCTCTTTTTATAAGATTGTTCTGGAAAGCAGAAGAGAATCTTGCAGTCTCAGATGTGTATCCGGGTTGTCAGATCCATTGTGCAGTATACACACAGAGGTAAATCCATCCTTGCTGTAACTCCACTCATTTTAGTAGAGTTCCACTGGAAATGGATATGGCCATTTACTAGTGCTCAGCTACCACAATGATGGCAGCATTGGAAGTACCCGGATAGATGGATAGACAGATCCACTAATGTACTATAGGGGATAGATTTACATATAAAGACTAGCAATCCAGTGATCAGATTAAGAGCCTATCATCATACCATATCATCAAATGGATGACAATGACATGCCATGAGAATATTCCATCCTTGAATAAGGACTAGATGCCATCCGACTGGGGCATACAGGGCCTCCTCCCTCTACTGCTCATGCTGGTGCTAGCTACCTGAAAGGGTGCACCACGAGCTGAGGTCATAACCCTGCCTTTTCTCCACCTTAGGCAGTAGGTCTAGCCTGCCTTAAAGGGAAGAGTAAGCTGTACTGCTGATATGCAGACCCTGGATGTTTCCTGGGGATTCTGGCTGCATCATGACTCCATTGCACCTCCCTCATTGTGTCTCTGCGTGATGGTTCTTGGGGCACCCAGAAATGTGAATCACTATGTGACCTCTTGCCACAAGCACATTAGGCTGGTTGGGATCCCGATTTCATTAATGTAAATGCACTATTTGTTTCCTTTCTAGGTGCAGGATAAAGGGCTGCACATTAGAGGGAAATGTTTAAAAGGGCTCAGGGGTTAGGGTGCACCTATTGTTAACCTGTAAAGCCAAGTAATGCCTGGCATAGTGCTGAGTGTATGGAAGGCTAACAGGCAACTGGTGTTAGCGAGCCAACAACCAGTTAACCACAAGCAAGTCTCTTTCTTGCTGAAGGCAAGGTGGTAACAAGGTGATTCGCAGTCCTGGGTATCCTGAGAACCATCTCATTCTGGGTCACTGAGCCTGTAATTAATAATACTAATATTCTATATTTTGTACAGTGCCATTCATCCAAAATGATCCCAGTGTGTTTTACTAGCTACATACAGTACATGCAATACATGCTCTGGAAGGAAAAAAGGAGTGAGATTCCCTGCACAATCATTTAGGGAAGAAAAATTGCAACCATGGAAATTGGGGCAAAGATCCATTCTTATGAAAACCCCCATGGGATGTGTATATTTATTTGTTTGTTTATTTGGCCTTGTACAATGTACCTATCCCCCAGGTGTAGGAACAATTCACACATTAAAATCACAAATCACAAAATAATTCAAGTTAATCTAATTGCCAGTACAACAGCAACGACTCACCATCTTAAAATAACTGACATGCCCCTCAGTCAGTTCACTCCACCCACCCTCTTAAGAAAAGTCTGGGCAAATAGACAAGTAATGTGTCATGACAGTCAACAAATTGAGGATCTGTCAGCCCAAGGAAGGAAGGAAACTCCCAAATCAGGAGCCTTCCATGGAGAATATGTTGCACCAGCTCCCCAATGAAGAAAGCTAAATTCAAGTGTTCCAGCTGATTCCAGTTGTCAACTTAAAACATGAGGACGGAGGTGATCTCTACGATCCTTGGGACCCAAACCACGAGAGGTTGCACTATAGATCAAAACAAACACCTTGAACTGTACCCAGAAGTTAATTACAAGCGAGTGGATTCTCTGGACCACAGGTATAATATGCAGCATCTCAGCAGTATGATTATGTAAGGACTGGATTGTAACCTCACAAATAATAACTGTAGCAAATTCAGATTTGTGCTCTCCTGGCAGCTATTCTATGAACAGGAAAAAGGTCTACATTTGTCGAGTGAATTATTTGCTCAGTTCTAATTCTTTCACCCCTTGCCATTCTATTCCCATAGATAGGTAGTTATGTTTTCATTTCAATGATAGCTTGCTTTACGCACAGGTTAATACTTTAGGAAAGTGTCAGGAAGAGGGGGTATTAATTGTCAGTATAATCCCCAAACTGGGGAATAGTTACATTAAAAGTTTCATATCTGAGGAAGCAGATAAAATAATAGTCACTATTTGGTAGTTATTATGTTCATAAAATGGATGGGCTCTGGCCTGGGCCTCATACCTTATCTGTGCAGAGGGAATGTTACAAATGATGCCTGAGGGAGATTAGCTGTGGGCTGACTGAGTTATTATTCAGCAAGGTAGTGGCCTGCCTCCCCCATGCTCATGCAGCATTCTGCTAGGGAAAGTGGCCACAGAGTTTTTTATAAGAATTAGTATGCACATTCCACGTTTGTTACAGCAAAACTTGCATCAAAGGCTAGGAACAACACCACTAAGACCATGGAAGCAGTGTCAGCCTGCAGAGAACACTGCAGGAAGGGGCAGGTTAGCTCCCACCTCAGAGAAAGCCAGTACGTCAGCTCAGGAGCTATTTTTGTTGCAATTTGATCTATAATAATTGCCCAAGGAAACTTCAGCCCATGGCACTTCTGGAAAGATTTTCTTTTGGGGATGGGATGGGCAGGAGTGGACAGGTAGGGACAGATAAGCAATTGCTAAGGTAGTTTACATATAATGATATTGTGATGTGACATGTGATAGAGATAAAAAGTATGAAGTCTGATGGGTAGAAAAAGGTCAAATGTAAGCTCAACTATTCCAGTACCCCTGAAGACAGGATGAGAATTCTTATCCATAAATACATCTCTGTAATCTTTTCATAGCTGAAATCATAGCTAGGATGAATACCGTATCAGTTAAAAAGACATGCCCTCTCCTGTTTACATCAAAAGAGAAGCTCACTAAATGACTTTTTTTTTTTTTTGGTCATTTTCAAAGTCCTTAGCTGTCATGGAGAGCTACTTGTCAGTTTCGCTGACCTGAGTCTTATACTGATGAGAAGCACTCAGGAGCTAGCTATTTAATCTAAGTTTAGGTCTCTACTTGTACTTTTTACATGCTTTTGCCAGTTTCTAAGGAGACAGAGAAAGAGCAGAATAAGAACGTTTAAGGACCTCAAATTATAAGTTAGGATCAGAATGAACTAGTTAAATGACTGAATTTGTTCCACACATAGCTCATTAAACACAAATTTTAATTTCATAGATTTGTTAATGATGCAGCTGATAGGATGTCTAAGTTGCTCTCTATTTTGCTGTGATTTAAAATGTACTGAGATTTTCCACACAGACACACAACCTGCAATATATTTTTCTCCTTTAAAAATATGTTTTTAAGATCCTGTTTTATGGCACAAATCCCAAAGCTCTTTCCTTTTTATTTTACTTGCTCATCAATCTTTGACCAAAACAGTAATAGCAAATGAGAGCAGCTTCCTCTATTATAAACTCTGAAGCTGTTTTGTGTAACAGACTCTTCAAGCAGCATTCTCATGGCTCAGTTAAGCCCAGTGAGTTACCTGCATAAAACAGCTACTGCACCCTAAACTGTTCTCACCCCCTCAATCTGACTTTGCCCATTTTCCTCTAACTGCATGGGGCTCACATTGTGTAGCAGAGATCCAGACTGCCTGGGACCTCTAGACCCCCGTGCGGATTCCCCATATCCTTCACCCATTGAGCACGATGTAGCTGTACCAAATCTTTTCTCTATCAGGGGGTAAGTGCTCAGGGAAGGGTGGACAAGGCTTTGTTCTTCAAGGAATATTTGCATGGCCAAACTGCTTATACGAATACAAAACTGTATAGCAGAATGCCTCGAGTTTTTTCTTTTTAAATTTATTGATGCCTTCCGTTTTTCATGGCCCTTCTGTTAGAGAGAGCTCACTGACAGAAGCATCAGTCTAGCCTTAAGGGCTCAAATTCAAACAAATGCTGCAATAGATTTCTGGATCTCATTCACGCAAGGCAGGCCAGGCCATTTGTCTTCGTAATTTGAAGATGGTTTACATCTCAAGAGGGAGGAAAGAAAATAATGGGAGTCTGTGTTGTACTTGTCCTGTTAGTCCTTGCTCACAAACATTTCTTTATAACTCCCAGACGGACCCAGAATGAGCACAGTAGCAAATCAAGGAAGGTGCAAGGAGACCAGCATTCACATCAGCTGCTTCTCTCTTGCGATGATGTGCTTATCACAGGAACAAAGATCATCTGTAATTGGATTAACAATTTATATAGCAGAAGCAGCAGCACAATAAGCATAAAAATAGGGGAGAAATAATAAGATATATTAATAACTTATAACCCAAATACATCATTCTGTAAAATGATTGGGTGGAAGCTATTTTGGATTTCAGTGCATGCTACTACCACTGGGTATCATTTCCTATTGTGCTGCTTGCTTTCTTAATGAATGGAAGATGAGTATGGTACCAAGAAAAAGCACAAAAGCATAGGAATAGTAAGTCTGTAAGCAGTATGGTCATTAACATCCACATGTACCTTGCCTGATGAGCTAACACTAGTATGAAGAAACCCATTCAGATAAAGGTATATGAATGATGTCACTGTATTGTGACACAATACACAATATACAATGGTGACACTGGCTTGTGTATTTTTGTGGATTTTTTTCCACTGCATGCATCCGATGAAGTGGGTATTCACTCACGAAAGCTCATGCTCCAATACGTTTGTTAGTCTATAATGTGCCACGGGACTCTTTGTGGCTTGTGTAGTGTATGTGTGTGATGAGGGTATGGGGAGGACAGAGCTACAAGTGGAGCCTAAATGATCTTCATTTCTGTATTGTGAGGTTTGCAGCCCAGAGAGCCTGGCTGTTGGCTCTTCACGTTCTTTCTTTCCAGCACGTGGTCCTATCATGGAACAAAAGCCACTGGCAGTGCTGCTCAAAAGCAACCAGAAAGTTGGTGTAACCAGCTGCCCAGGATTTCCTGTCTATAAAGGGGGTCATGATGTAGTGCCTGTGCAGCTGCAGTACACAGCTACAGCTGGTCAGGAATTTTTTGACCTGTTTTTCATCAGAAGAATGCCAATTTGTTGAAACCAACACTGATGAATTTCCTGCTTTGAAAACATTTTGGAAATAAAAAGATGTTTTGATAATTTTGAAACTTCTAACATTTTTCGCAATGAAAAGAGTTCATTTTTTCTGTGAAAATTACTTTTTATTTCAAAATTCATTTTCACTGAGAATTTTAAAAAAATTAAAAAGTCAAAAGTTCAAAAATAAAACAAAGCTTAAACGTTTCAAAAATTATTATTATTTTGGATTTTCTGTTCATGAAAATGTGAGATTTTGACTTTTTTTCCTCAAGATGGGACATGAAAATTGTTTTGAAAGATGGAAAATTCTCCTGGGGTAGGAAAACCATTTACCATCCAGCTTATATGTCATCACCCTTCCAGCTGCAGAAATAGGGGGTGCTTCAAGAGGTGACTTCAAACTGTTGCTGTGTTCTGCTGATTCCTGTCTGCCAGGATTGCCCCTTGAGACTGTTGCAACCACATGCAATTCAGAGTGAATGGATGGGGTATAAAGGTAGCATTAAGCCATCATTGTCACCTCGATTGTGCCAGAGTCAGAACCAACACCGCTGAATATCTGGCCCCATACTCTTTTAAAACTGCCAGATATAGTAGGTAATTGAAACAATGTGTTTGCCCTTTTGCCCAGTTGTCTCATGTACATCTTGAAGTAAATCATTTGAATGAATGTATACGTTTACCATTAAAACTGAAGCATAGGTCCATCAGGAGTGGAACCCAGTTAATCACAATGCTGAATCTTCTTTAGAGTAGACTCCAGTAAAAACAAAGTATAATATCTTTCTCTGATTCCAGGATTTCAATAATGTGATGAGTATATATGAGAAACAAATCAGTTTGATTAGTATTCATTCTCCTAATGAGATGACCCTATCATTAGGAGTGAAACCTTTAACATTAATTAAACTAAAAGTTATCCATTTTTCACAAGTTTTAAAAGCCCTGAGACTCAGGTTGATAGATGTAACTGAATATGCCCTGAGATCTTTTATTCAACTGTACCTAAAACATATAGAAAGTGTTTTTGATGCCAGTAATATAAGTACGGAACTTTCTGTGGTGCATATATCTTGCAAATATATACTGAAGGGTTTGAGAACGTTTTTCACATTTATATCTATGAAAAGGGCTTTTGGCTCAAAGTCACAGAACAGCATCCAGAGTACAAGATGATTTTATAAAAACAAAACCAAGCTTTTTATTTATTTATCTATGAGCAGTTATTTCACTGGGAACCATTCCTGGCAATTAAATGAAAAAAAAATGGGGAAAATCAATATCAAATTTGTGAAAGAGTATGTGAGTGGAGACAGGACAAAATTTGTGGTTTTTCACTGCTAAACAATGTATGAGTGCATTGTTTTGTCAATATTAGGGCCAACTTCATTAGGGCAAAATCCTATTGAAAGCAATCTTTATTAAAGAGGCAGGACTGGACCTTAAATTAATTGTCAAAAGGCCTACACTATGAACTGGCATAGTGAAAAGAAAGAATAAATTAACAGGAAGAGTTTTCCCAAGATAAGATTTTCCAATATCAGATCTCTGTTCAGCCGTCAAAGATAATTCTCATATATCCCCTATTAAAAGAGAAAATTGACAAATCAGAAAGTGCAAATGGTGATCGCAGCACTCACCACTAAATTCAACCAGCTGGCACCTTAGGTAATTAGTTTAGAAAGCCAAATTAATGGAATATATTGGCACATGATATTTGTAGTGTAAGCTGCTACCTAAGGTACAGTTGGAAACTGGTTCATTTTAGTAGGCTGGCTTTAGAGCAAAAATCACAGACTACAATGTATAATTTGTATAAAATTAATGTCTGAGCAAATATGTTCATTTCATTGTTAGAAAATTCAGACTTAGACGAATGCTGAGACTCAGTTCCATTAACTGCCTGACTATGTTAACAAAACGTTAACAACAGAGCTGATAGTAATTATTATTCTTAATCACGTTTATTGCAATGGTGCCTAACGGCCAGCCAAAAATAGGGCTGTAGCAAGCTGTGCAAGGCCTGTAGAAGCACAGGGTAGCAGACAGTCTCTGTCCTGAAGAGCTGACAGTCTAAATAGACAAGACAGACACAGTGTGGGGGAAGGGGTAGAGCACACGTGCAGAGTGAACAATGTGAAGGTGGCAAATGGCATATTAATGCCTCATTTTTTTAAGTGAATCTACTTAGGAAGGGCTCAGCTAAAGGAAAGAAAATTGAAGGGAGAGGGGACATTGCAGGGACCAGGTGAGGTGGGTAGGGAGTGATATAAAAGGAGTGATGTTGAGATAAAGAGACTGTGAAGGAGGGAGAGGGTTGGCGCAAACAGCCAATCAGTACAGGGCAGAGAAAGTTCAGTCAAAACTGTCGTAAGTTCTTTGAATGCCCAGATGTCCCCGCAGTGGCTGCTTTTGCATGGAGTCACACTACACTGTGTTGATGAGCTCACACAGTAATGTACTGATGAGCATTTCATTCACAAAGAGGATGTAGCTGTAACCTTGTGAAGACAAAATAAACAATTTTATTTCTTTGGCTATAATGAAGCAATGGACCTGGGATCCACGTTCTTCTTGAAGCAGCAAGAAGGGTCTGCTGACAAGATATTTTGGAACAACTTGTTACGAGGAAGGAAGTATGAGTGGGTGGGTGAGAAGTAGCTTATGCTCATATGACACACACTCTTTGTGAATATGTTAGAAGTCCATGATGTAGAACATAAAGGGTGTAAACATGTATCTTAGTAGTGTAGGATATACCAGGAGCCCTACTTTAATTTTCTGTTTTTATACATGTTTATTTTTGCTTTAGCTGCACTCCTCTCACATATGCCAATGGGGTGGTTCAGTATCCATGAACAATGGGAGAATGACCCACTAAATTCTTTGAGTTGGATATCCCATCACATGGTCTATATATTTTTACCTATATTTGCAAATAAGTCAAAATTAGAACTTGAAGAGAAAAGCGATATATTAGTTGCCATTTCACTCAATGGGAATTTATTAAAATAACATAAGAACATAAGAACGGCCATACTGGGTCAGACCAAAGGTCCATCTAGCCCAGTATCCTGTCTACTGACGGTGACCAATGCCAGGAGCCCCAGAGGGAGTGAACCTAACAGATAATGATCAAGTGATCTCTCTCCTGCTATCTCCACCCTCTGACAAACAGAGGCTAGGGACACCATTCCTTACCCCATCCTGGCTAATAGCCATTAACGGACTTAACCTCCATGAAGTTATCCAGTTCTCTTTTAAACGCTGTTATAGTCCTAACCTTCACAACCTCCTCAGGTAAGGAGTTCCACAAGTTGACTGTGCGCTGTGTGAAGAAGAACTTCCTTTTATTTGTTTTAAACCTGCTACCTATTAATTTCATTTGGTGATCCCTAGTTCTTGTATTATTGTACTATCAATACTGTTTGCTTTGAGAGGAGAATACAGCCCCAAAGCAAGATGCACTCTAGTGAAATGGATGGAGAGAACATAAAGTATTTTCATAACTCCCTAAATTTATTTACAATAGAGTTAATATATTAACTGCCTGAATAATATACAATACCCATATTCACACTGGACAAAATCCTGGCCCACTGAAATCAATGGCAAAATTCCGATTGACTCAGTAAGGTGAAGGTTTCACCCACTGAATAGTACCTTAATCCATAAGAAGCCCTATTTACTTCAGTGGGCACATTCTTGCAGTAAAGCACTATCCATTGTGAATACAAGCATCAGAATATAGTCCATGATTTGATCAAGAATTAAAATATCAAAACTATTCAGGTTTTTTTTTAATGAAAGAAATTCTCTAAAATTCCTCAGGTTCTCGCTTGGCATTAATTAGTCATTGCATTAATGAAGTTGAAAACTATATATTCTCCTCTTAACATTAGATACTCCCATACCCTCCGTCCCTAAGGAATTTTAAATGTGAGAGTCCATGGTAGTCAAATACTACAGGCATCTGAGACTAAGCTAAAGCCAAAGCTTCAAGCACATGCAAAAGCTAAATATAACTTTTGTGAAGGTCTGATAAAATAGGATACATTCCAAAATTAACAGCAAACAACAACAAAAGAACATGCAGAAATAAATCTTGTGTTTCAAAAAGGAAACAATCTGATCAGAAGATACCAGGGCTCCTGGGTGATGCTTTTACTAATAGTGCAAACTTGGCTTTTTTTCAGTGGGAAACACTTAGAAAGCCTTGGAAAAGTCTGCCCATTATTGTTCTTTGAGAGGCTTTTAAACAAATGGAGGAGGGGATGGTCTGCTGTTATGAAACATACAGTAAGTGAACTAATGACCCACACCTATGGGGAACACATAGTATTCACCTTCATGTAGGTTCATCTAGAGTAAAAAATGATAAGAACAAAATTGCAACCAACAACATAATGCAATAATGTCACAGTAATGGTGAGAGAAAATGGAGTTTTTTAAACCATAGGAAGCTTAAATTCATCACTCACAACCATACTGTGTCTGAGTTGAGAGACTTGTTGGTAACTTCTCAGTTCCATTATCTAAAAACTAGGAACTCTAGTTAAAACCTGCAATGTACTTCCTCCGTTCTCTCACCTTTCCTTGGCCTGGAGTTTAATTTTGTGTGTGTGTGTGTCCGTGTGTGTGTGTCCTGCAGATTAATATTGCGTGTGTGTGTGTGTGAGAGAGAGAGAGAGAGAGAGAGAGAAAGAGAATGCAGATCTATGATCTATGAATGCAACATATGGTCACATCCAAATGAATAATCAAAGTCAACAGTAACATACTTATGTATAGTCCGGATCTGGATAAATCTGAATCAATTTGCAAACTTGCTTTTATTTGGATTTTCTTTTTAAAGACAACACAACTGAAGATATTTGCTGCATTTTGCTGTAGGATTCACAGATCTATGAATTAATGGGGTTTGAAGGCATAGCACAAAACATGGTTGACAATAGTGTGATATTAAATGGATTGCAGAACTAAGGATATTACTAACATACTTCTTCATGGATTCTAAAGCCAGAAGGGAGCACTGAAAACATCTAATCTGCCCTCCTATATAACAAAGGTCATAGGACTTCCCTGAATTAATTCCCATTTGAATATTTTGGGTAAGTACTTAGCACATTCAAATATCCATCTAAGGTACTTGTCTGGCCCCCATCCTCATAGCATCTGAGCACCTCGCAGTCTTGAATGATTTATCCTTAAAACACCCCAATCAGTATCATTTTACAGATGGGGAACTGAGGCACAGAAAAGCTAACATCTAGATCCACAAAGGGATTTAGTTTGGTACCTAAGTCCAGATTGAAGGTACCTTTCTCTGCTAGCAATCCGCAGCCAGGAAACCCTCTCCTCGAGCCAGGCAGTTTAGGCACCTGAGCTGTTTCTTGTTGGAATGTTACAGGCCTGCCTCACTCTACATATAAAATGTCCAGAGGAGGAGACAAAGCCAATTTTGTAACTTGGGGCAGTCACCTAGGATGCGGGAGACCCACGGTCAGTACCCCCACACACTAGGCTACAGGGTTCCTCCCCCAGCACCCGAATGATTCTTTAAGTATAGTATTAAATCAAAAATAGAACAGCTTTAACAGCATAGATCAAAGAAGCCTCACTTTGGATATCCTGAGAGATTGGAGACTCCTGTCTGGATCCCTTCTACCTCTGAGGCAAATGGAGGTATTCAGCCTGGGTCTCCTATGTGTCAGATGTTTGAATGGAACTCAATCTGGCCTCGGTGTACACCTACCAAATCATGCCCCATATGTCAGATAGACGCTTCTCTGCTGCCCTTGCTCCAGTTTGTGGATCACTCTGGGGCTAAAGTAAGAAATAGGTAACTGGAGGCAAAGAAAGAATCATAGGTGGCTAGAGAACTTTTACACTGGAAATTTAGGCATTGTGTGAATTTAGACACCTATAGGTTTGAGCAGATGCTGAACAGGGGTTTTGTGGATCACAGTGGTTCCCAAAACTGGGACTTTGCTGCCTAAGTATCTTTGTGGATCCAGGCCTCAATGACTCATTCACAGTCACACAAGAAGTCTGTGATGAAGCAGAGAATTGAACCTGGGTCTCCTATGACCTAAGCGCCTGCCCTAACCACTCAGTTATACTTCCTCATATAAACACATTCAGAAACCCCAGGATCCACCCTAATACCTCAGATTATCTGCTACACAGACTACACATTCACGAAGAAGTGGATCATTACTATTTTAGTAATAATAATACTTTGCACTTAATTTCATAATGCTGTACAAACTTCAACTAACAGCCATGGAGTAAATAAGTACAATGACTTGGATCTTACTATCTCACAAAAGGGACCCAAGCAGAGGAAATTTCCCCTTATGGATTACCTTGCCAATGGGGAGGGGGCCAGGTTTACCCACATGCCTGCCCAGAAACCAGGCAGATACCAGGGATCCATGGGAAGCCAAGGCTGTCTGTATATGGCTCCTGTGTCTACATAGCTGCTCTGGCTCCCAGTTGGCTTCCCAAAATAGTCCCTTTTGGCAGCTTTCCCACAAAGCTTGTAGCTGCTAGCCCCTTCTTGTCCCAGAACGCACTCTAACCATCAGACTACCCTGTCTGGAGGAGGAGGAGGCTGACTCCTTCTCCTCTTCTCTGCAGGCAAAGAGAGACAGTTGCATGCAAGAGAGCATCTTCTCTCCGTACTGAGTGTCTCTGAGGACAGAGGTAATAATTCCATCCAGTGCTGCCCCTTTGTTTGTACAGGAGTGAAGGCAAAGAGGTTAAGTAACTTGTTGAAGCTCACAGATAGGGTCAGTATCAGAGGGATGATTAAAATTCAGGAGTTCCTGGTACCTATTTATGTTCAGAGACCACAAGGCTGCATGTATCTCTTCAACACACTCAACAATTTGGATTTACAGTGCTCTATTTTTATAAAACCTGTTTCCCTTGCCTTTTTTGGCCATATTCTCTACAACCTTTTTTTTAAATGATGAAAAATAATAATACTGTGCTCGTTTTACTTAGATTAGACTACAAATGCTTATTTTGGCTGTACTATGTAATAAAACAACAGTAAAATAAGAAGTATTATGTCTTACTTTATATCACCATTTATCTTAGGATCTCAAGCTGCTTTGCTGACATTATTAGTGAGTTAAGTCAACCAACAGGCCTGTGAGGGTACGTATTACTTTTACTATTTTAAAGATGGGTAAACCAAGGCATGGTATTTTTAAAGCAAAAATTGTCAATATTGACACTAATTTGAGGTGCATCTATTTCTATATCACAAATTGAGACACTCGCAGACTGATCTGCAGGAAGTGCTCAGCACCTGTGCGGGTTTTCAGCACCTCTGAAAAACATCAGGCCTTAGATGTCGTAACTTAGATATAAAAAAATGGGGATTTAAATCAGTGACCACAAATGAAAATTTTGGCTCAGGTCTCTCGTCTCCCTGTCTTGTGATTGAAACAAAAGATAACAGACAGATCTATCCATGCATAGTAATATAATTACCAAGATGGTACATCAGTACTAGCGTCAGACTCTAAGTTTAATGCATGCTTACTGTATGATATTAGGCTTGCTTTATGGGGGAACATCCCTTTACGTGCTGGGAAATAATTCAATGTATGACCTCACCATTAACTTTTTTTTCTTTGTTTCCCCTCAGGCACAGCTCAATAAAGCAGAACAACATTTAATAAAAGCTTTTTTCCCCCTAAGATGCTTGATTTACTTTTTTATAACCAAATGCACCTCATGCAATGTAACATATTAAGTTGCTACTCATATTTTCCTCTTCTTGGTACAGAGACAAGGATCTGTGCAAGTTGGGATGTTTTGCTTTGTTTTAATGTGAAAATTGTTTCATTTGTATCATATGTTGCTCTGTGGCCCAGAAGTTTATTTTTTTTAAACACAAAGGCTGTTTTTATTTCGTTTATATTGATTTGGACTATCCATTACTGCTCAGTGTTCTTATCTACTGGTTTAGTTTGTGTCATGAGCTGTATTGTTCATGCTGTATGAGTAACATATGACTGCTATACACACAAATGAGTAAGACTATTCCAGGCAGCAAAGTTTGAAGTAAATAAATATGGATGCAAGAAGTGGTAGGTATACAGATTATTTTTTGTCGAAGGAGTGGGGACATGTTGAAAAAATACCAGTTTAGGGCCAACTTCTGCCCTGGAATATGCATTGTAAAGGGAACCACACTTTCTACTTGTATATGCATTCAGGAGCGCAGTTTGGCCCTTAGATTTTGTGCAATGCTATCTTTGAATGAAAAACCGAAATGTTTACCCTTGACTAGTGAAAATCAGGGCTGGTACAAGGATGCTTCATGCCCTAGGCAAAACTTTCTACCTTGCACCTGCCGCCTCCTGCCCCGCGCCTCCACCCTGAGGTCCCCCTCCGCGGCAGCCCCCCCCTCCCTGAGGCGCCCCCCTTGTGGCAGTTCCCCACCCTCTGCCCTGAGGCACCCCCCCGCCCCAGCTCACCCCTGCCCAGCCTCCTCCCCAAGCACGCCATCGCTGCTTCACTTCTCCTGCTTCTCAGGCTTGCAGTGCCAATCAGCTTAGGCACTGCAGCTTAGGCGGGAGAAGTGAAGTAGCCACGGCGTGCTCGGGGAGGAAGCAGGACAGGGGTGAGCTGAGGTGGGGAGTTCCCCTGCGTGCCGCCCACCTCCATACTTGCTTCAGGCAGCCCTCCCCGCGCTCCTCTGCCCCAGCTCCCTCCGCCTAAATGCCGGCGGTGACCGGGGTGGCCGAAGATCTGGCCGCTGTGGTCACTGCTGAAGAAAATGGCGGCCCCCAAATCCTAGCCCCCTAGGCGACTGCCTAAGTCACCTAAATGGTTGCACCGGCCCTGGTGAAAATCCATAGCAACTATGGAAGATGAATAATCTACTAATTGGTGTCAGGTTGCTACTTCAAGGCTGTTTCCACTTTCTCACAGGCTAACTACTAGGAAAGAGGCTTCCTTCTTATATATATGTGGAATGACTATTATTCTCTACACATTCTATATGTGCCCATGTTATTAACTTTCCAGTCAAGAAATCAGCATTGAACTGGTTCTTGAGTCCAGTGGATTCTACTAGACAAATTTTCAAAGGCCCATGAAATGGGTGAGCTACACAACATGCAGGTGCACCTACAAAATCCCACATTTATGTCCATACATGAGTTTCCTTATGCACAAATCATGTAGCTGCATATTGCAGCTACACCCTTTGTCTGTGCAGTTACCTGGTTAATCCGTGAAAATGGAAGATTTTTGTGGACATAACCAGTGGGTGTACATTTCAAGTGGCTACCTGCTGGACAGGTGTTTGAAAATTTGGCTCTGCTGATGACACTCCTTAGCCGACTTATGACAATGAATAAATACTGAAATTAGAGATGATGAGCCAGATAGCTTTGTAAAATAAAATTCAGCTACCCAAACCTTCATATATCTCTCAAATTAAACCTGCTTTGGAAATGAGAACACATTTGGTTAACTTTCTTTTTTCATACTGCTATACAGGGACAGCCTGAGGTTATATGGAGCTATCAGAAAATATCAAAGCATGGTCTCTCACATGGCCATGCATTTGCTCTGGTTTCTTCCATTTTCATTGCCCTACCCTTCTGTCTGCTGGGATGTGTGAAGACCTCTACCCCTGCCTCTGGAAGGAGGACTTTCTCACCATCTCATTCTTCAGGTGCTGGTAATGTGATTATCATAAAATAAAGAGGGGAACTCTCCCATAATCACCACTTGACACAGCAGAATGATGAGGAGTGCAAATGTTATGCCCTGATAGTCAGCATAAAGATTATGTTTGCTACTGAACTGTTTCTGTAAATAGCTGAAGTGAAATAATGACTAAATGAAGAAATCTGAGGAAATTAGACTCCTGCCTGGTGTGATACCTGACAGCCAGAAGGAAAGGCTGTCCCTATCATGTCACACTCTGTCGAACTGCCTGAAATCTAGACAGTAGGAGCTCTGGGTGCCTTCAAACATAGGAATAAGCAAATTAAACATTTTGAATAAATTACATCTTTTTTTGATAGCTAAGCCCCACACACTTTAGGCTTCCTGTATTTAATGTATCATTTCCTGTTTGGTCAGCAAATCACATTACACAATGTATTTAAGTTCCAGGAATGTGATTTGTCACTGTCATTAGGGCTTTAGCTTGAAAACTTATCAAAAACTAAAATTGAACTAGGAACTGACAGCCAATGTTCAACTGGCTTCTTCTTTTATTTTTATTGTGGTATATCTTTTTACAAAGTAATGTTTTGATTCATTTGGAAACATAGCTCGCTCTGTAGTCAATAGCTTCAACACCATTCTTGCAACATATCATCATCTTGACCTTGTAATTTGGCGTTCTGCTTTTCACAGGTGAACCAGTTTGGTTGGTTCATTTCCCTAATTGAACAGAGAGAAGGCCATGATCTTTGCCTGGATGAGGTTGTCAGACTGAGAGAGCAGAAAGTTTATTATGTCCCTAATAACTGCTCCTAGGATGAAGAAGAGATCCAGTGTGTGCCATGTGATTGTGTAAGTCTGGAGGTGGTTTGGATAAAATCCATGGTTAGCATCTGGAACAGAAAATGCTAGGCTACACTTGGTATTGCCTGTATGGAAACTGAGCTCACCAAAAGCAATGAACTGGAGGCATGCCAGTTCTCTGTTGTTTAAAAGGCCCTTTAGATTCTCCAGGAAACCCACAGAATTTTGTATAAAGATCTGTAGACCATTAGGAGACCCAGGTTCCTCTTGTCCTCTGTCTTGCAAATCAAACTGGTAGCCTGGCTTCTTTCTGTTTTGGTTTTTTTTTGTTTTTGTTTTGTTTTGCCTTGATGAAACTTTCTTGGTTTGTGATGTATTGTGCCCACAGACAATAGCTGGGGTAGAATACAGCTGAAGTAGCGGCAACCCAAATCTTGTGAAGCAAAGTCAACCTGGTACAAAATAAGATTATGAATTGTGCTGATTTTGGTGATACCTCACCTTGACTTCATCAGCACGAGACTAAGACTGTTGTATTTGTCTGCCCTAATTCCTAGTGTTGGGATGAGAAAGACTTCTAGGTGTTTCCCATAGCCACTTTGTTCTTTGATCCTATCATTGCTAACAAACTGAAAATGGACTGGGTCTAGAATTGAAAAGGGTGGTAGTCCTCAAAGAGCAATTGGTGCCATGGCAAGTGGCATTAGTGGTACAGTAATAGCACTATTCCCCCTGAGTTATAAATTAACCATCAGACTTGGTGATCACAGTGGACCCTTCTGGCTTTATACTCTAGGATTATGAGATTGAAAGAATGGTTCTGGCTATCTGTGGTGTGAAAATGTCCAATGACTTTGTAAGGGTAGGGTTGTTTTGTTTCCTGGAGAGATGCCAAGTAGGATAATATTACAACATGCTCATCTAACTTCCCCTTTTGATTTCAGTTGATTAAGACATTCTTCAATTTCTGTCCTAAACCGATGTCTGCTGTTTCTGTATGATGTTCGACTGTTGCTGTGGTGGATGTAGTGACCCCTTTGTATCATTTATAGGTATATCTTTCAGGATGTAAGATGCTATAATAATATTATTTACGCTGTGTGAAGCAGAGGGAGTGGTAAAAGGTGGTTCGATACAATCTTTCTACTCCCACAGTCCTGGCCAGGGCAAAAAAAAGGTTATCTGAGGGCCAAAATGTCTCCCAGTGATTTACAGAGGCTTCAGAATCCCCCAAAAATCCATTATGAGAAAAGAGGGGGAGACAGGTTGCAAAGGACTGACTACTCTGGTTTTGCACCACCAGAAGATTCCCCTGTGTCAGAGAATATTTGGTTGATCCTTTAGGACAGAATAGGCAGGGACCAAGTGTTGAGCACATAGTTATATTATTAAATACTACTTTAAAAACAATTTCCTTCTTTATATAGTACTGTGGGTATTTTGGCACTATCTACAGACAGAATCAGGTAATGATTCTTGCAATGTGCACACCTCTTTGGTTGCCACATAGCCATGTGTGATATAACCTTGTCTGACTTGAGGCACTGAAAAATTAAATGGAATCAGTGTCTTTTGAACCTTTCTAGCCACTACCAATTCACATGGTGAAAGTAAATCAAGCCCTATATAAACAACACAGATGGAAGTGATGCTAATAGTACAATGTCAGCAGTATCCACAGATTGACAGAGCTAGTTATGTTGCCAGATGCACAGAATGTTGCACTACTTGTTCCTTATAAACTAGGCTTGATGGAGTATGTCAATGTCAAATTCCTCGCTGATTTACACACGAGCATACACAGACATGCACACTTACAGACACTCATGTTCCTGTGATCTATATCAACCATACCATCTGCTTTCTGCTTTGCATGTGGTAGCTAACTAACTATCCTACTGTGCACAAGTATCGCTGAGTACATGCTGTGGAAGGAAATAGCAGTTTTTCCCCATTTGGTGTTATAAAATAGGTCCTTCAATATTTGCCATCTATGCACATATAATATTCCACATACATTTTTGAAACTTGTTTTTCATTTACATTTATTCCCTTGGCCAGTGCATCTGATTCACAGACCCAGAAAACAAACAGCTTTTACTCCATGCCTAATGGAAAACTGTCCTGCTTCTAATACACAGTGTATCTATCATTTTACCCATGAAACAAGCATAAAATAGTGCCTTATGGATAGGTAACAGCACATAAAATGAAGGTGATTTTTTATTATTTTTTTAAATAGCCACACTCAGTTCGTGAGTCTATTGAAATGTCTTCATCATACTTCAGAATTAACCATGAGTGCAAAATGTCTCAAGGAAGATATGCTGCTTGAGGAGGCAGAAAGCTGATATTGCTATAGCCCAGGGGTCGGCAACCTTTCAGAAGTGGTGTGCCAAGTCTTCATTTATTAACTTTAATTTAAGGTTTTGCGTGCCAGTAATACATTTCAACGTTTTTAGAAGGTCTCTTTCTATAAGTCTATACTATATAACTAAACTATTGTTGTATGTAAAGTAAATAAGGTTTCAGAATGTTTAAGAAGCTTCATTTAAAATTAAATTAAAATGCAGAACCCCCTGGACCGGAGGCCAGGACCCAGGCAGTGTGTCACTGAAAATCAGCTCGTGCGCCGCCTTCGGCACCCGTGCCATAGGTTGCCTACCCTTGCTATAGCCTGTATCTAAAGTCTGTTTCTGACCCATTTCATTGTCTGGCACCTGTCGTTATAACAATCTCTCCAAAAGATCTACGGAAATTATACTTACCCTCTGGTAACTAGGTAACATAATCTCCCGGAGGCTAGCTAATTGCAGCCCATGATAACCTCACATACAGCAACTGTTAAATTTCTTTCATATTATTATGGATCAGTGGAGAGATATTGATTTGATTCATTAACTGATTCCCAGTCTGTTCCAAGGTTAATGATTACATGTATCTGAATTACATCCTTAACAGGTTATACTGTATGATTTGTTTCAACTGCATTGTACATTGCGTATCTTCCACACCTGAAAGCTTTCTTAGCACTTGATGATTTAATAAGCCCTTTTTTCCATTACACAGAACATGCCTGGAAGGCACAAGTGATTTGGGACAGCAGTGAAATGAAAGCTTTTCCTAAATTCTTTAAAAAGCATGTGCAAGATGCCTTATGTATAACAGTGTATAAAGGACAGATAAACCTGAAAAAAGCTCAGGGTACCTAAGATATTTGAAGACAAAGGTGTGATGACTGAGTCTCTCAGGTTACTTTCCTTTACCTTCACCTAAAATTCTTTTTATCTGTCAATTACATTTTAGGCTTCTTTGTTTTACTTGCCTGAAAATTATTTTACAATAATTGGCTAAGTGCATGTCATTTTAATTTCTCTATAAGAATGAACTGTACATTTAACTCATGAAGCAGCCATTCCACTCTTTTGAGAATTGATGCAGAATCATATTGGATTAACTAAGGCTACAGCCCTTTTAACAGTTGATCTTACTTCTCACACAGTCTCACAAACTGATAGAAGTTCCATTCCTTCTTCACCTGCTACCCCTGCTAAACTGTTATCACTACAATTTTGTTTTACTTGTAGTAGAGCTGAGGAGTCCCATGAAACTGAGTTCCCATTGTGCTTGGCTCTGTTCACATAGTAAGAGACCACTCCTGCCCTGAAAAGCTAACCATCTTAATAGATAGAAATGGGGGGGGGGAAGGCAGTACAAGGTGGAGTGACTTAGTCAGTATAACACAATAAGGCCATGACAAACCAGAACTCACATTTTCTGAGTTCTAACCTATTAGACAACAGAGCTCCTTGTACTTGTTATGCCTATGATTTTGCTGCTGTTTCATTATAAACAAACCATTCCTTTAGATGTTGTTTATTTGAATAACACCATTGAATCAACAAAATATTGGGTGAGATGAGAGAGTTTTTTCCTGCATGATTTAGGATTTTTAAAAAAATTAAATAATACTTTACTCTCCTATAGTAGTTCAACTGAGAATCTGAAAGGGCAAACATTAGTCACAACACACTTGTGAGGTGGATAGCTATCATTATGCCCATTTGAAGACAGGTAAATCAAGATACAGAAAGATTGAGTTTAACACCTCAGGTTACAGAGCAAATCAATGACAGAGCTAGAAACAAAATCCAGAACTCCTGACTCCCAGTCCCCTGCTCTGACCACTAGACTACATTGTGTCTACTAGTAGTTGTATTCTGCAAACACAGAGACCATTCTTCTCTTTCATCTTTCTCAAACTCCCTTACTTTGGAACCCCAAGATACCGTAGTTTAGTTTAGAAAGTAGGAAGCCAAATGAGTATAGTCATGAGGAAAGACTTCAGTTATACAATCCATTAAATAAAACAATAGAGCTTGCAGCTGAGCTATTAAAAAGAGTAGAGCAATTTTTATTTCAATGGCTACATTTTATTTCCTCTTCTGAGTGATTGTTAACAAAGGGCTGCTGAAAGGACTGGATAAAAAGTAGACGTCAGATGCAGTATCCATGAGTTGAACAACATTATTAGATACAATTTCATAAAATCTAGTTGCTTTTCTGCTACTAGAAATCATGTCCTTTTGTCAACTTGTGGTCACATCAGCACTTCTGTTGATATAATTTGCTCCAGCTGCAGAGCGTAGCTGGCCTGCAAATCAAGAACTAGAATAGGGACAGTCAGGAATAACTCAATGGGTTGGATAATGTGCAAATCACTACACATCTTGCTATTAGTATAGTTTATTTTCTCTCAGAATATTTGGAACATGAAAAATTTATCTTTAGCAAAACAGCCGATCTGACACTTTGCTGAGAGCAGAACTGGCTGGCTAGCTTATTGTAACACCCCTCCCCCAAGCCCCATACATACACAACATCTATAATCATTTAAGTGGGATTATCATATCAAACCCCTTCATTATCTTTCATTGAATTGAAACCAAACACCTAATTTCATATATTGTTTGAGGTATCCCAATAACATTGCTTGCAGCCCTCTATACTCACTCTTCAGTTCAAATGTGTAAAAGGCTATTTTCTGTTCTCCACTTCATCTGCTCTATTTACCCCTTCCTACCCTCTGCCTGAAATCAACAGGATAAGTAATAGTTCATCCTCACATAGTAATAGGATCCTTTAAACTTCAGTCTTCTAGCCAGATGGGAATCTGGTTTCAAATGAAATGTAGCACATCCAGTGGGGCTTAGAATGAATGAACAGCGTACAAAGATTGAAAGAGAGTTACTTTCTGGTTAATTTAAGCCAGTTCCATTTTCTCTCTTTACTCGAATAGGTACCAGTCAGAAGCAAAATGAAGTTAATATGACTTATTTCATTTTAATCTAAATTGTATTGCATATCAGGCCACTACTAAGTATGATGAAGAAAAAATTCCTATGTAGCAAATCAAACTCTGCGTTCACCTTGAGATCAAAAAGAGCTTCATATACCAACAAACAAGAAAAGAAAAATAATAGAAAATATGGCACCCATATTAACAAATGTGGCTAATCATGTGTGGAAATGCTGCAGGTAGCTTGTTGTTCACCAGTACAAGTAAAGGGCATGTCCTCTTTTTACAAGATGGAAGTTTTTCAGTGCCAGGCACAATGAGAACTGCAAACTCATTGCTTGAGCTCTCAGGTCCTTTGAAAAGGGAAGAAAGGTGCATTTTTCAATCAAGTTAGGACAATCAAGCTAGCTCAAATCAGCTGAAAACTCCACTTATCACTATTGTAGACACAGCTTAACATCTCCATCTTGGTTTTTAGGAGTTCAAATTATAACATCCTTAGGCTATAACTCAATTTGCTAATTTGTGTGAAAAGGATAAACTGTCTTGTCTTCACTAGGATTTTAACTCAAGTAAAGAGCACACTGTTTTTAAGTGAAGACAAGGTCCGAGTCTGTACTGGTGTTAATAGGTTTCTCAATTAAATTAAGTTAGCTTGATTTGAAAAAAACAACTCACCTTTATTTTTAGTCTAGACAAGATCTTGACCTATAAAATTTACTGTCACAACAGTTCATAAAGTCAAATACCCTGGCTGAATTTAAATCAAGATTGAATAACTTTTTGGTAAATAACATCTAGACCTGTACATGCTAAGATAAGGCAACCTCTTTTTCCAAGAGGGTCAGAAAAGATTTCACTTTTCCCTAGACAGCATTTCATAACTAGGTAGGTGTACTATGGGAGTTTTTCTCTTTCCTCTAATCACTGCCAAAGACAGGATCCAATGGACCAATGGTCTGATCCAGTATGGCAAACCTTACATTTCCTGTTTAAAAACTCCTGGCTAACTGAAAATTTTGAGTTTTTGTGGTCTGAGTATGCAGTGGATGAAATGTACTATCACAGCAACAGTCTTTCACTGCAAAATAATAATGATTTCAGATCTGACCACTCAATCAGAAAATTGGACTCTGTACTACCTGGTGATTGCAGATCAAAATTTGTCAGTGACTGCAAAATTTAAATTGCTGAAAGATAAAAACAGAACCAAAAAATGTAAATTTTGCCCTTTATGTAAAGTAAATGATAGCACTAATTTGCAGCCATCTGCTCTCCCCAGCTCTTGATTCTTTGGTCCTCAGATGCCTCCTCCTTCTCCACAACTCTGCAAATCACCATAGTTCAGAGATGAACTGCCTTCAAACCTGAAGAACAGCAATGTGTAAGCTTCAGAGCTTGTCTACCTCACCAACAGATGTTGATCCAATAAAAGACATGACCTCACCCACCTTGTCTCTCTAATGGAGCATTAAGACACTGGCCTGGAACAATGGTGACACAAAAGTTGCTCTGAATCATATCAACAGCAACTCAAGGAATTCTGATAAACATGGACTGCTACCAAGGGGGAAAACTAAATTAATTTTCTGCTCAGCTGCCACAGAACCAGAAAGATCAAGTCCTCAAAACTATTTTGACTAAGTTAACTAGCTAATCAACTGCCTTGAACTAACCTATATCAAAGAGGTCTTGTCCTATTTTGATGACAAGATCAAACAAATATGGGAAAGTCTCAAGCATTCCACTTCCCTGGCACTAATAGAGGTTTGGTCTATACTTAAAAGTTAGGATGACGTAGCTATGGCACTCAGGGGTGTGAAAAATCTACTCCCTTGAGTATTGTCGCTATGCCAACCTAACTCCCAGTATAGACATGGCTAGGATGATGGAAGAATGCTTCTGTCAACCTAGCTACAGTCACGCAGGAAAGTGATGCGATACAACAATGGAGAGACTCCTTTCAATTGCTGTAGGCTACATCTACATGGGGTTACACTGACATAGCTATGGAGCTGTAGCAATGCTATTATAGTCCTGTAGTGTAGACATGGCCTGAATCCACACAAACTATATGAAATGCTGGAGGCAATAAGGCAGATCTAGAACACCACCAGTGAAATAGATTTCTAACCCTACCGGCTAGTGAAAACATGTGAGCAATGCTTGGAATATCTACTGCCCTACATCTCCTTCAAATAAGGCAATATACCAAAGATCTTGAAATAGGCAATTAAAAGATCATTCCTTAAGAAACCATCCCTTAATGTTATTGGTCTTTCCGACTACCATGTAGTGTCAAATTTCCATTTCCAAGACAAGTTCACAGAGTTGATGTTGGTAACCAAATTCCCAATATCATTTGTCTGCTGGCATAGCTCTAGACCTCTAAACCCAGGACATGATGGAAATATGCCTCTGGTAACACTGATGGCTGACCTCCTAACAGCCATGGACCACGGACAAACTTCCATGCTTAAACTATCATCCTCTTGGTACTGCTACTGAATGTATGCAGTTGTCTTCACCCCCACCAATCACAGCCTGCTGCTGTATCACATACCCCTAGCAGGTAGATCCTGTGATACTAAATTTGGCTTCATTCATGTCTCTAGGACAAGTACCTGTCCATTTTAATGAACAATCTCTTTTCTTCCACAAGAGCACTCATAATCATATGTAGAGAACTGATAGGATCTGTCTTATATACTCTCATTTTCAGCATGAAAAGGAAGCCTTCTTCTTCTCAGCAGATGCAGGCAAGTCCATCATTCACATGTCACAATGCATGTGGATAAAGAGCAACTGAGGCAAGACGGAAGTGCCAGGAGATCATCTGCACACCAATCATTAAAGCAGTGATCCAATTTGAAAAGACATTTGTTTTGCGAAGCTCTAAACCCTACATCTCCCTTCAGAGAAGAATATTAAAACCAATAACTCTAGGGCGAGGATCCAATCTTTAAGGCTCCGAAAGCTTAATTAGGAAATCAGGATAAATCCAGGCCTAATCATCTTCAGAGTTTGATGTAAGACCCACCTCTTAATCAAGGCTTTCCCACCATGAGAGGGGTAAAGAGCACTTGACTCTCATGAACAGATGAAAATAGGATAGAAAGTAGAAAAAAAGAGTGTGGAGGAAGAAAGAAAAATAAAAGAAGAGAAAAAGCATGAAAAATATCTCAAAGTTAATAGTACAGTCTGCTACATAAAAATCTGTTTGTGGTCCTAAATTATTGCTTCACATCTATTTGCAATGCTTATTGGCTTTATAATTACCTAGAGAAACAGACCAATATATATTCAATTAAATACAGACACTAAGCTGAGAAATAAACATTCATGATCAAACAATATTCTTAGGATCATTTGCTTCAGCCACAGAGTTCCACAGACACAATGGAACTGGTCCAATTCTGTGGTGAAAGCAGTATCTGAGGAACCTGTAGAGAAGGTGTTTCCCAGGTAATCCCTATACCTCCCCACCCAATGGCATTTGGCAAAAGTCATAGTCAGGTGAAGGGAAAAGCAAGGATGAATCTAGTGGATCTATTGCTACACATATTCATCAGCCATTGTTCCCTGTAGAACTGGAATATAGGAGCAGACACAGAACTATAAAAGCACATGATTTAGATGCTAGGATGCCTTCCTTTACTAACCTCTGATGAACCCCGTGCCCAAGCCCAGCTGCTTAGGCTTGGGAGATAACCCTTATGAGTTTTTATGTAACAATTCCCAACCTTTTAGATTATGTACTTGATTAGAATTCTGAGATATATGATCAGGTTGGGGAGGTAGGTCATGAAACTGCCTTTCTCAAACTCAGACAGTATATAATTTGTGAAGTGCCTTTCAAACAGGGATCTATTACTCCCATTCTGCTTTTATGACATTTGTTCATTTACAGAATGAGTCCATGCTTTATCATCCTTAAACCAGGAACTGGTTTTAGTAGTCAGCAAAACGTACAAGGCTTGCCCTAAATGATAGTGCAAAGACACATGCTTTTCAGTCTGCCTAATTGCTAAGTCTATGTGAACTCTGAAATGATTATCTATTATCTTCAATTTGGTCTGTGTCTAGACAGAGAATGGTAACCAAAGTATGTTTTTTCCACAGTTTGCTCTTTGGTTCTAAGAGAGAAACGTGTTCTCCCTATGCAGCTGGAATGAAAAAGATCCTGGTTTTGAAAACATTTCTCCTTTTAGTTCAGAATGGCATGTCTTCAGTTAGCTCCAAGCCAGGCTAGTGAAGGTATATTGATCTAGAAGGTCACTTAACAATATGGTTTCTAGAAAGTGGAGCTTGAAATTGAAGCATATGACAAATATATAAAAAAATATTTTGGAACAATGAATGAGCTACTGCTGGGGTTCCGTTCCGTGAGGTGTTAAACCTGTAGTGTGAAGGTAAGTTAATGCTTTTCCATCACACCAGATTCAAAAGAATCTTCATACGAAAGATGAGAATGAAATTATTTCCAGTGAGTGAGCTGTCCTACTAGTGTAAGAAATGCTTGGTAGGGGGCGGGGGAGGTAAGTCTTTCTTGTTAAAGATAATGTTCTGTTAAAAATAAGCAGCATTTTCTACATTTTAATTTTAGTGCATTTCCTTTCTGCTTCCTCAAAGCTCATAATATTCCACTAGAGAGGTCAGCGAACCACAAGGATATGTTGGGGGAGGAAACAGCTCTACTGGGACATTTTTGAGGTGCAAAAAAAGTTAGCTAGAATGCTCCACAAAACTCTTTGGGCTAATCATAGATGTAAGTCTGGAAGGCTCCCATTCAAAAATGAACTTGGAATGTTTTGTTATTCCTTCAACTGTTTTGTCTGGTTTAAGTAGCTTATCAGATTGCTCTCTCTGTTTTATTTTGCATAAGAATCTGTTTAGTTAGGATATTTATTGCAAGCAAAGCACAGTAGCACAAACAAAGCACTAGAAGGGAAATCTCAAAATTGTGTGACTTTACAAAGGAAAGAGAATAATTTTAATACACACACCTTTGAGATATGTAGACCACCGATAGACACAACACAGTTAAAGACTCTCTTGCTTCTGATTCCTTTTCTATACATCTTTTATGGGTCTGATCCAATTGCCAGAGCATGGGATTTTATGTTCCAGCTGTGCCACTGATTTACTGTGTGACCAGGAGGCTGCCAAGTTTCCTTTCTGCCTCAGTTTACTCATCTATAAAATGAGTGATACAATTATCCCATCAAGGCTTAATTATGTTTTATAAAGTGCACTGAGATGCTCAGATTTAAAATTCTAAGTTAGTGCAAAGTATTATTGTTATGCTTTGTTTCCCATATGAAATTACCACCTGTTGCAGTTTTCACAGGACAGTCATGATTTTTAGTGATCCAGTTCTTCATAGTTCACTGCTAACAGGTCAGTCAAAGAATCCTAAAGTTATGTTGTCCTGATTTAGTCATTAATTTGTGGCACACAGTGTCTTACATCCTGACACAGGATCTTGGGCAAGCATTGCACAGGAATAACACAAGGTCATAATATGCTTTCTCTTGCATCACAAGAACAAAAACATGTCTTTATCTATTTTTCTGTTCCATTCTTCTGTGGTAGACCTGATCAGGAGAACGTGGCACTAGATCTACCAACAACTGTAACAGTGAGTGGATTTAAAATCCAGACAAGTGTAACAAAATGGGGCAACATTCTCTTCTCTGATCTACTCTCTGGATCTCTTCTTTCCTGTGAATTGTAGCAGGGCTACTGTGCTGGGTGACTGAGTGAGTATTTCTTGGCACAGTCACAGTCCTCAAAGGAATTAGCTCCTCCCATAGGGAAAGGACCCTAGTTCATGCAGTTTTTCTGAAAGGACGTTTTGTTTGTCTGTTCTTTCTGTATTTGAATGTGAGGGGAAACTACTATAATTTAACAAGGAAAAATTGTGCTTAGCTGTGGAAAAAGAGAGACATCACTGGATCAGGAATAAACACTATTAACAAATGGAGAGAGGACTCAAAGCTCCAACAGGATGCGTAGCCCTGTCCTGAATGGATAACTATCCCTGACAGAGTCCGTGTGTTTTTTCACACTGGCAACTCTTATGTAGCTTGTCATGCCACGTCTCATTGAACTGAACTCAACTGAACTTATAACAGCCTAACCAGCAGCAGGAGAGGTAATTTGTAATTCCTTTAAAGTCTTTGTAGTTTACTGAACTAAACAACCCCTTGTGTTAGCCCCCCAATAAGTGCAATGCCTCCATTAGCTGCTTCATGTCTTAGGAATTCCTGAGCCCTTCTTGTTTCCTACTATTGCCTTAACTCTTGGACAAGGAAGAACCCCCCCGCCAGGGAAGTTAGTCAGTAGCACAAGCAGACACACTCCCTGCAATAACAATCTTGCCACATATTTATTTAATGTGGTCTGTTCGTTGCTGGCCCCCCCCCCACCCCTCCCGGTGTTGGTTTTACCATCACATTCAGTTGCCATCTCTCCCAGGGGCAGGAAGAGAAAATACATGGCTGAACTTCTCAGAATTACTTCCTGATCCAGGATTCCTTTCCATAGGGGAGGAACTACAGTCTTTGGGGTCTCTGTGTGTATATGGCAAGAAACATTCACTGAACCAGCATGGTAATTCTACTACAATAGATATACCTTCTACACTATAGCATGAGCCTTAGCAGCTTAAGCAAGCAGTCAATTTGGCCTAATGATCTTATGAACCATACTATTTCTTTCACAGAGTTTTCAGAAATCTTTATTGTTCCTAGCCAATCTCTGTATTTATTTTTGTGTTTAATTTTATACCTCTAGTGTTCTGTTTCCAGGGGGCTCAAGAGCTGAATCACTGTTTGACTGAAATATCCCTGCATGAAAAAGCATGAAATAGCTTAGTCAGTTCCACTACTACTTTTCAGAAAGTACTAGCAAATGGGACTTGCCTGGATTAGACTGTTTGGGAGCAAAATGCTTCTAAATGTTAAGTGCATAAAAGGTTTTGAAACATGGTTTATATATTTAGGCCAGCAGAAAGGGGACAGAAAGCAGGCTTACTCAGCCAGTTGGGAATTCTCCTCATACAGGGAAATCCCCAGGTGGTGTGAAGCTGGTATAGCCAATCCTATACCACCTCCATATTGCCTCCCTTGGAATAAGGGGCCTACCATGGTGAGAGGACCCAAGTGGGGAATGTGCTGTGCTCTGCTAATACTGATGAACAAAACAGTTCTTTGTTAAGCCATTTTAGCTTCTGCAGGTTAGAAACATGTTGAGACTCCTCTAAATTGTGCCAAGGGCCAAACCGGCCCCATGGCTATCCCCAGGTTTGTGGGCAAGCAAGATGAAAAGCCACTAATATCTCTCCTTACTGGGAGAGCACTCAGGCACACTTCAGGGACCAGCCCTTAGAATCTATCTGGATTTCTTTATATTGTATGCCTGTCTGCAAATGGAAAAACTAGAATATTACTGTGGTTGGGATTAGGTGATACTTCACTGAAGTTGGTTATCATAACAGCTGCCCATCATTCAAGGTAAATGTAAGATGAAGTTAAGCTCCTTTTGGAGTAAGATAGCCAATTGAACAACAATAGGAGCTAAAATAAAAGGAGCCAACACCCTAACTACAGGTCATATGAAAGGCCAGTCAACAACTGAGCAATGTGGGTGGAGGGTTTTCATTAGGTGTTGTTTGATGGAGCTAAGTATTAGAGGGATAGCCGTGTTAGTCTGGAGCTGTAAAAAGTGACAAAGAGTCCTGTGGAAGTTAGTCTATCAGGTGCCACAGGACTCTTTGTCGCTTTTTGATGGAGCTGTGTGAGATGCAGTTAGAAATATCTCAGAAGCAGACAGAAGGTAGCAGAAAGCCAAGGACAGCCAGAGAAGCACTTGTAGTATGATCCTGAGAGAAAGCTAAGAAGCATTGCTTTTGGGCTTAGAATATTGAGCAAATAAAATGTCTCCTGCTGTTTGATTCCTACTGTGTTCAGTGAAACAGTTCTTTGTGTGCATGCTTTATAAATAAACTGGATTGCATCAAAGAAAACACCTGACTGATCATCAATTTTTCCTCCTAACAAAAACAACTCCAAGTAGGGGATAATCATTCAGTGCAAAAGGGGTAATACTATGATGACTGCATTAATGTCCTATAAAGTGTATTTGATCTTGTTAATGAAGGTGCCATGCTTATAGATGAAGTATTCTTAAAACTTCCCATTGAGATCCTTTTTTGATATTATAGGCTTATCGTAAACACTAAGCGTATCTTCAAGATGATGCTTCTCCAATCATGACAACTGTGATCAGCCAGGGTTATTTAGAACAGTATCATGTATTAAAAACCATTTAATAAAGAAACATATCTATATCTATATCTATATCTATATCTAACTAATACTTCCTAGAAATACCTAAGCTATGTGGGTGTCCAGAAGTCAAAGATGAAAGGCTGTAACAGCTGAGACAGCTTTTGTGAGGGCTCCATAACTGGACCAATCCAAAATAGCTACATTTGTAGCTATAAGTACAGATAAGCCTGAGCTGCGAAATTTAAATCTGAAATGAGAATCTTCACTCACCCCACCTGCAATTCAGAAATGTTCAGATCTAGGTTTTTGGGTCAACCAGAATGGGGTTGGGCAACTCTGTCTCACCCCTATTTAGGCCAGTGCCTTAGTGACCCAATCTGATCCAAGACATATATACTGCCATTTCAGATGTGCATATTTTATATCATACCTTATGAAGCTTTTATAATGGTTTGTAGAGTGAGAGTCCATTTTCCTAGCTATTACCTCAGGACTGCTAGCTGAAATTTATCAGTTGACTTTATCCTTGACATCAAAAACTACTGTAACTCTATGCATGCACAAACACCAAATCCTTCCTATGCTCTGCAACCTTCCATGGCTGAAAGCTACCTTGACTGGAAGATTATTACCGACTTAGTTTACTCTGAGTTATTCCAGATGGTTTATTCTCATTTAAACAGGAAACAGTAAGGACTGTAACACATAAAATAAACAAAATAGTAAGACCACATGCAAAATATTTATATATAATCCATTTATATGGGTTTCATTTTTCCAGATTCTTATAGGATCTGAACAGCGTTAATTAGACCTGTATACCTTTAGGACCCAATCCTGTAATGCTAGGGTCTAACCACTTGGATTGCAGGATCAGAACCATAGGTTGAAACTCCTGAGAGCACAGACTGTAGACATTGACACTAGTGTAGATGAGAAGATGCCTTTACACTTTCCACACGCTGTATCTTTTTAAAAGAGAAAAATAAATACAAAACATGGGGCTAAATTCAGGAGTGATGTGAAATGGTGTAAATTACACACCAGTGTTACTGGGTCAAGAAACAGGAGTGTGCAGTTATAAGTGCAAAGCTGTTTGACTTTGGTATTTAGTGGGAGTGCAAAATGAGTGTAATTTATATTCCTTGAACCAAAGAAAGAAAAGCAGCCAATGGAAGGGTCATTTGGAAAGTTACACAAGGTTTACACATCCACTGAATGCCATATTACTGAAAATTAATCTACTTTGACATTTACATCAATTTTCTGAACCACTTACTCCCAAAAGGTCAGATCTTCAGCTGATGCCAATGGAATTACACTGATGTACAACAGCTGAGCATCTGACCCAGACGATAACATATAGCATTGTTTAGGTCACCACTGAATTTGACCAAGAGATTTTTGGTCCTCTGTCTTTATTCATGTATTGGAGAGTGTCAAGCACATAATCAATGATTTAAAAATAAAATAATACTTAATTCATAATGGTGGAGCTACTGATGGAGGGGGTAAAGTACTATGTATGGGCTAAAATTCCCTAGAACATGAACAATACCCTCTATCATCTGAAGATCTACAGGTTCCTAAAATATTACCTTATTTGGCCTGTCATCCCTTTCAAAACATTTTAAATATGCAGAGACCCCAGCAGAGATATCAGGGATTTCACTACGACAGCAAGAAGCTAGGGACAAGACTTAAAGTCTCCTGCCCATAGCACACCTTTTTATGGCAAGAGAGATGCTGTCCCTGCAAAATCATTTCTCTAACCTTCTCAAAAGCCTCAGGCTGTCTCTAAGAAGGGTGGTATAAATGAGGGCCAGAAGTCAGTGATGTTGTGGAATACTTTGCAGACCCACCTGAAAACCCCAAGGCAATCTCTGAGGAGGAAGTAGGTAAAGGGATGACTATTATGTTGGAGAAGTGAAGGATAAGGGAGACCTCAAAAGGTTTGGAGATGCTTGTAATAAGCACCCAAATTTTTAAGTATATTTGCCCATCATTAGTCAAAGGTCTTATTCTTGTATCACATGTATTTCCCCTGAGTAAAATGGTCTTTACTTCTGGAAAATGCATCTCATTTTAGATTGCTGCCAACGCTAATCAAAACCACCTACACAACAATATTGAGCTTTTTATTTTTTTCCCCCACTCTTAGATTTTCTTTCATGATTACTGAAAATTGCATACAAGCAATTTCAACAGATAAGGATAAAAGAATTTAAACTAACAAATCCTATATCCTATGTATCTGAATTTCTGTACTCCAGTACAATTCCTCAGAGAAGCCTGATAATACATCGGTGGATAAGACATTCTCTTATAGTCATGCAGACACTTTGCAATGACATTAGAAACCTCCCTTCCATTAATAGTCTTGAGTCAGGCTTTATCAATTTACTATATGGAAGTTGGTGAGCAGTAGTGATTTATTTGCAAAATTCCCAGTGGAGGGAAAGCCACACAAAGGTTTTCTGGGGCAAATAGTGGGTCAAAATATAGAAACAGATTGGGTAATCTTTACTCAGAGTGAGTAGTGCCTTACTTCTGAGGTAGTCCCATTGAACTTTGTGGGATTGGTTGCGGAGTAAGGTGCTACTCAGAATGAGTGAGGGGATCAGAATTTGGCCCACATTTCACAAATGGAACCATGGAATATGCAGATGAAGGCAAAAAATACATTTTCTGGATTTGAAGTTATTGGCTGTTTAGAACCAGAGAAAACAGTATTTTAGAAGGGGAGATTCCCCCTACTTTGTCCCCCAGAAATAGATCACTGGTGAGCAGTGATTTTTAAACAAAATGTACCAATTTTCATTAATTTTTTTGTTGGGAAGTTTTCTTAGGTCCAGGATAAAGTGACACATTCTCTCATTTATGTTTTATTGCAAAAATTTTTTGAAAGATCTTGGAATTAAACCAGAAGTTGCAACAAGTAACTTTAGTGAGAGTAAAAGGCTGATCAGTCAGAGTAAAGTGAACAGATTCTGCCGCTCATTAATTCCTGCAGATAACTCTTGGCAGGTAGATTGGTCATGCAGAATTCATTCCAAGTACCTGATATTTGAAAAATGATCTGTGTTGGTTGTTTTTATTAGATACATAAGTCACATGGCTTGTTCTATTCATTGACCAAATGAGCATAACTGTTAGAATCAGGTTTACAATGACATCATTTACAAATTCAATATTCACATTTTATGAATATTATCCAATACTCAATTTTTCTATGAGTGTTACTAGCAGTATATTCTGTCAGTTTTATATGCATGGAAATCAAACAAACACAACATTTAAATTAATTTAGGGCCAGATGCCGCGCTTACTCACATTGAAATTACCTTATTACTACTCTGCAGGAAGGCAGAAATTCTCAGGACATTAGGACCAATTTAGCCCTAATTCATTCTAAGTGCAGTCTCATTTCCTTCAGTAGGATTGCATGGGATGCAAGTTAGCAAATAACTTGACTTGTGGTCTCTTGAACTGGACACAATGTGTCTGAGTTTATTCCAGTTTACACTGGCTTTACACTGGTGTAACTCCATCAGGTGCAGGGGGTTACTACTGATTTATACCAGGACAATAAAGCACTTTGGTGCCTTTGTTCCAGCTGTTTTGAAAATGCTCCAGGATAACTTATCTAACCCAATTTCTTCCCTACCAGTTTATTTCCACTAACCTAAAAAGAATGATTGCAGAAATTGTACTTTAGTTTTCATTGAATTGTTCTTTCAGCGGTGTCTGCAATTAAGAACCACTCACTAAACAAACTGTAATTATTGCAAATTGTAGTAAGCACTAGTAATTGATATGCTTCAGTAAAGCAGGCTAGATTTTAGATGGCCTTTAAGAACAACAGCATAAAATGAAACTGTAACTTTAGATGATGTTTGTATTAGGAAGAAATTAAAATCTAGGGCACACTTATTCCCATTAACAAAAAAAGGGCACTAGTAATAAAGTTACTTGTGAAAATGTACAAATATGCTGTTGTACAACCTGCAAAAAACCCTCCCTGCAAAAATGGCAATAGCCTGGACACATCCATGAATTGGTGTTATCTCTGAAAAATGTATTTTTTCTTTATGGAGATGTTTAGACACAAAGAAGCTTAAAATCACAGCATTATTTTGAAACCAAAGTCTATTTTAAATTATTTATAGATGTTTTTAAGATGTATTACTCATAGTTTTCCTTTCTCTCTGAGGTCTGTGAAGTTGGACTTATAGGAAGGGACATAGCCTTACAGAGAAGGTAGAAAAATCAGTACCAACAACATTTTTTACAATTCTTTAAAACATTTCTAAAATAATTTTCTGGAAAATACATGGTATATATAAAAAATGCATGACAGTGAGGTGTAAAATAAAGGCTTTATGGGTATATGCTTGGGATTACCTGTATAACTAAGGCCTGGTCTACACTGGGGGAGGGAGGAGGGACAAGCTAAGTCAGTCTAAATTATACAACTTCAGCTACAAAAATAGTGTAGCTGAAGTCGACATACTTAGAGCTACTTACCGCAGTGTCTTCACTGCGGTAGGTCGACTCTTGATGCCTCCTCGTCAACTCCGCCTACACTTCTCACTCCAGTGGAGTACCAGAGTTGACGGGAGAGCTAGATCGATCGTTCCAGAGGTAAGTGTAGACATACTCTGTCATCTATCGAGGAGTATCTCAGGCTTCCCTAGATGATATCAATAATACCAATATATCACAATGTAGCCCCTTATTCATTGTGTGTATGTATCTATCTACCTATAATTATAACACACACACACACACAACACTACATTAAAACAATTAAGGCTGCAAAGTCAAGCACTTCAAATTTAAGAAATGCCAGAATTAATTCAACCTCCATGTGCATATGTATTATGTTGCAGTCTTTAATTGTATGATCACATACTATTTTTCCCCACAGTGGCTAATTTCTGTTTAAAGCATTTTTAAAATACTTTTAAAAAATCTAAATGATAGAACTATGGTGACAACTACAAAGGGTAATAAACCCACACTTTTTATTCAGCAGTCATTTAAAATTTTCCCCAAGTGGTCATTGTAGCAACCTGCATGGAACTAGGAGGGAGGAGCAAAGGTTTCAGGAAGGAAGAGTTTGAAGGAGGTTCCAAGAAGTCAGTCTGCTTGGACATGGTTGGAATGCCAGTGGCAGTTATAGCATTAACACTTTTCTTAATAAATAGATAATTTAATTTTAGAGACATGAAGTCCTCATGTTATTATCTAATATATGATACATTGGACAGTCAGAGCTTCAGGAACCTGCCCTAGAGATCATATTAAGTCTTTTTTGTAACTGCACTGTGGATATTTTTTAGAGAATCGTCCACAGAGCTGTTTTTTAGGGATGTTAAAACAGCCCTAAAAAATTAGTCCCTTAAGTCTAAAATCTCTGAATTTAGTAAATGTACAATGAATAACACCAAAAAAGGGCAATGTGTTTGATCTGTTTTGAATAATGAAGTCATGAAGTAGTTCCAAATGGTAAATGACTGACAGACAAGTCTCTCAGCTTACCAGCATCTGAGACCCTGCTTAAGAGCAACACCCAACTTTAGGAGCTCAACAACCCCACATCATCATGCACCACATTGAAAAAAACAATTTTGGTTCTTTACCTCAAACTAAGTTTTGATCTCATTTGCAGTGTCTCAGTTTAATTACAAGTATTTGTTTTATGACAAAAATTAAACATGAGGTGACTCCTCTTTTATCGCCTTCTTTGTTACAACAAACAACTTTGGATTTATATTCCATTCTGCTCTGATCACAGACAGCACATTTTTGTAGTAAGTGGAATGGTGTAGTATTCTTTATGTGTAATGGATTATGTGGCATCTGTTCCAGAACATTTTCCATTCCCCTACCCCTTGAATGGTGGAGAGGAGAAACAAGGGGACGAGGTGGGAGATCCTCCTGCACTCACAGATAGATACATAAAAACTAAGTCCAAGTATGACTTGGGTCACAAGGAAATTGCGTATGACTGCAATATAGCTTCACATAGACACGTACAATTATTGGGTCAAATCACTTTTGCTCTTCCTCAGCAGAATGCCTGGGAGAGAACAGATTTCCATTCCAACAGCAGGCTGCTTAACAGTAGAGGCTCCTGAGGAGATGCACTTAACCAGTGAATCCCCCCTGGTTGCCATAGTCACCATGTTCCCCAGGCAGAATCACACCCTTTTGAGGTTGTGCCAGCTGCAGGCTCCACAGTAAAGGAGATGTTGTAGCCACATTTTTCCTATGGACTTTCTATCAATAAGGATCCCTTGTCTTGGTCGATGCCTAGATCCCCCATGAATTTTGGCCACTGCATGTTACTCCACAACATGCCGTGTAAGTGGGCACAGTTTAGCAGTATTGCAAGTCTACATGCAAGAGAAACAAATTTGAGGGGTTAAGAAATAATGTATAAACAAAGAGAAAATTTAGAAAAACAATGTACAGAATTATTTCTACCACCTGGGGCTGTGTGTACCCAGACAGAAACTTCATCCTGCTCCAGGCTTAAAAAAAACCTGAGTTCATTTCAAATTCAAATATAATGTCAAAGGTATGAATGATTTAGTAGGAAATACACCTTTCCAATGTGTGTGTAATCCTTGTTTTTTTTTAAATTATTGATTAGAAATGCTTACTGGGTCATGAGAGTTCCAAGCATGCTTCATTAGACAAAAAAACTTGAGCTAGAAAATGTCACTGCTGATTTATCTTGATACTTTCATGTTACTCCAAATGCTTTTGTGAGCTTCATTTCATTCCATGTTATTTAACTGAAGATGCTTTTACAAAATAGTTGAGCAAATCCAAAGATTTGTTGATAGTAGAGTATGATGTGTATTCTAGTAGGCAGCAGAAATGCCATATATTCATGCTATTAGCAAACTATCCAAAGTAGTAGAACATGGCTATTGCTCCATTACCTCCCTTCTCAAGCAGATTTATGAGAAGCTGAGGTAGTGCTGTTGTATAAAGAAAAGTTTGAATGATGATAGCTCTGACTTTCAGTATAATACATGTACACTCCCATTGTTGAAATGTTGGGAGCCAGTGTTCCATTGAAAGGAGACCTGAACTTGTTAGATCTTCGGAGCTGAGTCACAGAAACAGAGCGGCAGAGCTGTAAGTATATTTTCTGAAATATTCATCATGATTCTTGAAAAGACTTGAAGAAATTGCTTTGAAATTGCAAGTAAAAGGATATCCCTCAGTAGCCTCGGGTAGAATTATGGAGGAGCTTTATATTATACTATACTCTGGATGAAAAGTAAATTCAGATGAATTAGTTCCCTCTACGCTGGTCATGCTTAAGCACTTTCTAGTATTGCCTTTGATAACTCAGGATGATAAATTTATCTAGTAATTAAGACTCTGGATTAAAGGAGATGGATTCAGGTCTTGGCTCCACCTCAGACTTCCTCATTGACCTTGGGTCACAATCTCTCTCTCTGTCTCAGTTCCCCCTCTATAGGTAGTTTTTCTGAGGAATATGGTGAATATTGTGCAATGAGCACCTTATCAACACTGAAAATAGAACACATAAATGGGTGAGTAGTAAAAATAGTCCTAGTGGCAAATAGATTCACCTCACAGGAATATTATCTCTGCAGTGATAAGAAATTGTACCTTCACCATGAATCCCTCACTTGTGGACTCCTACAAGGATCAGTCCTCTTTCTGGTCCTTTTTACAATGACTAAGTGAACTGGTTAGCTAACATGGACACTCATTCCAGCACTATGGAGATGACATACTCTCCCTATCCTCCATCACATACAACTACACCACTACCCTCAAAATGTCTCACTGCATGGATATATTCAACTGAAGAGCAACTAACTGAAACTGAATCTAAGCAAGACAGAAGTAATGCTGGTGGACAGAGGAAAATATTCTGAATAGTTTTCAGTCACAATGCAGTGATTTTGGTTGAAGGTACACACTTACAACTGGTCAGGTCAGTGCATAGTTTAGTACTGCTCTTGGATTCCTTACTGACCACAAGCTCTCTCATAACATCCTCCATTAGTAATTCTATTATCATCTCTGATTAGCTAAGAGACTCCATCCCATCCTGATCCGTGATGATTTGGTCTCAATTATTCACATCTTTGTCACTTCTCCAGCAATGCAATATACCTGGGCATGAAGCCATCTCAACTAGCACAGAACACTGCAGCACATCTCCTCAGCAACACAAGTTACTAGAAGCATATCAGACCTTTCTACATTAGCTTCACATAGAATTTTGAATCAAGTTCAGGATCTCAGCCCTTTATCTTTAAAGCATTCCATGAGCCCAGAAGTTCTGAAAGATCATGTAAAGCTCAGTGACAAAGACCATGGCCAACAATTAAACTCATCTGATGCAATGGAACTCTACAGTAAAGATCACACTTGTCTGCAAGAGATAGAACTTTCTTGTGGGCCAGTCTGAGACTGTGGAATTAACTCCCCCAGGAACTAAGGACCATGACAAAGCTCACCACTTTCTGCTCCAACTGAAAAGTGTATTTCGTTGACCTTGCTTTCTCTCACGTAAATACACAGCACCATGTATATTTAATAACCACAAAAAATACACTCTACCAAAACTAGAAAGTCCACTGCACATGCTTCTCCCCTTAAAGAGAAGATGAGAAAACAAAAAGCACCGAACAGATATGTAGTCACATTTCTTAATGCATTACTGGAAGGTGCTCAGATACTATATATAATAAATATATACAATAGAATCTATTAAACCAATGGAGATTTTGGATGCCATTCCAAAAGTATCTTCCCTTTAATCTTTTCCCCAAAAAATAATTTTACCAGGATGAAATCCCAGTAACATAAAATGCTGACTGGTTGGCACTATGAGGGTAGAGGCACGGCATTTTCAGTAGGGCATTCTAAATTCAGAATTAATTCCCTTATTGGTCCAACAGAGGCCCAGAAGTCTGGGATCTTCACAGCATGCTGCTAACTGATGCCTTCCTAAGAAAGGAGAATATACGTGATCAAATTAGCACTTATTCTTGGAGGAACTGGTAGTGACCTAATAGTGAAGGTTGCCTAATACTTTCCATTAAAAGCATCTATTTTTGGTTGCTTATAACTATTTTCATGTATTTTTAAAAGTTTCACCAAAAACTGTAGAGCCATTTCTGAGAATGAAGTTAGGGGAAAAAAGAAAGTTTTGCCAACATTAATTCCCCCTCTGCCCCACCAGTTCTTTCACTGAAGAGCTTAGCACCTACTGTATTTGGAGAGGAAACTTGAAATTAGGCAGAGTGGTCCTGGTGTTACAGAGGTACCTCAGGAAAATCAACCCATATTTATCTGAATCATAATCCTCTGCAAACCACCATTTCCACATTCCCAGTAGAGGTTGTTAGAGGTCTGAACATTCCATCTGTACTAAGACTGCTCCAGCCTTGAAGAGCTATTCTATTCTACATTTTGTTCTATTCAGCCCTATTCTATTCTACAGGCCAATTGTGCTGAACATGTTCCAATACCACAGTGAGCCTCCATATGGTTGGCCCAGGCTAGATTTCCAGTCAGTAGGAGGGCATGAATTTAATAGATGAAGCAATCCTTTTGATATTGAGCAAAGTGCCAACAGAAGTTCATAGGTGAAATCCTGGTCCAATAGAAGTAAAAGGCAAAATCTCCACTGATTTCAGTGGGACCAGGATTTCACTCCATGTATTCTATTCTCATCTCTTTCACTTACTGGTCTTAATAGTTCTGGGCACTTTGAATCCCCTACAATACAACCTTACAATAAGAAGTAGGCAAGTGTCATTCCCGTTGAGAGGTATATCATGTGAGAACAATGGCAACCCACATTTTCTCCCCATAGAATTTCCATTCTAGAAGATTGGAAACTTCATCACCATGGCCATTTTCACTCACTTCATATTTATATGCATACTTTTTTCTGTGCAAGAGGATGTCTGCTCTAATGTAGTCTGACTATATACATAGATAAGCACCATCATTTCCTCCACTCCTGGGGAATGCAGAGAATGGATGCAGTTCTGATCCTCCATACATACAATTTGGATGTGGGACTCATCATTGAGAAAGTCTGGGCCAAAGAAACAATACATCAGGAACCATTTTGGTGTTTAAAATCTGACAAGGGGATGGGGAGGGTTGAACGATGGATGACATTTCTTTCACATAAAGGAAGGAAATGGAGGACTTCTAGAGGCAGGCTTTCTATGTTTTTTGGTAATCTCCTCCTCTTCTTTCCTTGGAAGAATTCTCATTCATCATTTAAACCCCCATTTCCCTCTTTGCTGAAGTCCTCTGATACACCAGCTTCATCCAGAAACAAAGCTGCTCAGACTCCTCCTGGAAATTATCATTGCTACCAACCAATTGATTACCCCTGTGTAATCTATCACTTCTTTTCTGAGATGGTCAGCCATGATGCCAATAAGTCCTACATTCTAGTCTCCCCAAAGAACAAGTTTTACAACATGGTTTACTTTAGGCTCCCTTTGAATAGAAGTCCCATGGCTACCTAAGTTCCTAAAGTTTTATAAAACAATGCAAAAACTTTGAAAAAACCTTAATTATACCATTTATTTAAAAACAAATTATATTTAAACTAATATATTTATTTGAAGTGCTGTTGTAGCTGTGTTCATAGAATCATAGAAGATTAGGGTTGGAAGAGACCTCAGGATGTCATCTAGTCCAACCCCCTGCTCAAAGCAGGACCAACACCAACTAAATAAACCCAGCCATGGCTTTGTCAAGCTGGGCCTTAAAAACCTCTAAGGATGGAGATTCCACCACCTCCCTAGGTAACCCATTCCAGTGCTTTACTTCCTTCCTACATACAGCCTAGACCTTTACCATTGCAACTTGAGACCGTTTCTCCTTGTTCTGTCATCCGCCACCACTGAGAATAGACGAGCTCTATCATCTTTGGAACCCCCCTTCAGGTAGTTGAAGGCTGCTATCAAATCCCCCCCTCACACTTCTTTTCTGCAGACTAAACAAGCCCAGTTCCCTCAGCCTCTCCTCATGTCATGTGACCTAGCTCCCTGATAATTTTCATTGCCCTCTGATGGACTCTCTCCTATTTGCCCACATCCTTTCTGTAGTGGGTGGGCCCAAAAGTGGATGCAGTACTCCAGATGTGGCCTCACCAGTGCCGAATAGAGGAGAATAATCACTTCCCTCGATCTGCCGGCAATGCTCCTACTAATGCAGCCCAATATGCTGATAGCCTTTTTGGCAACAAAGGCACACTACTGACTCATATCCAGCTTCTCATCCACTGTAATCCCCAGGTCCTTTCTGCAGAACTGCTGCTTATCCAGTTGGTCCCCAGCCTGTAGTGGTGCATGGGGTTCTTCCATTCTAAGTGCAAGACTTTGCACTTGTCCTTGTTGAACCTCATCAGATTTATTTTGGCCCAATCCTCCAATTTACCTAGGTCACTCTGGACCCTATCCCTACCCTCCAGTGTATTTACCTCTCCTTCCAACTTAATGCCATCCGCAGACTTGCTGAGGGTGCCATCTATCCCATCCTCCAGATCATTAATAAAGATTTGAATAAAACCGGCCCTGGGGCACTCCATTTGATACCACTGCCAACTAGACATTGAGCCGTTGATCGCTACCCGTTGAGCCCGACAATTTATCCAGCTTTCTATCCACTTTATAGTCCATTCATCCAATCCATACTTCTTTAACTTACTGGCAAGAATACTGTGGGAGACCGTATCAAAAGCTTTGATAACTCAAAATATATCACGTCCACTGCTTTCCCCATATCCACAGAGATAGTTATCTCATCATAGAAGGCAATCAGGTTGGTTAAGCATGACTTGCCCTTGGTGAATCCATGTTGACTATTCCTCCTGATCACCTTACTCTCCTCCAATTGCTTCAAAATGATTTCCTTGAGGAACTGCTCCAGGATTTTCTCAAGGACTGAAGTGAGGCTGACCGGTCTGTAGTTCCCCGGGTTCTCCTTCTTCCCTTTTTTAAAGATGGGCACTATATTTGCCTTTTTCCAATCATCCTGGACCTCCCCAGATCACCACAAGTTTTCAAAGATAATGGCCAATTGCTCTGCAATCACATCAGCCAATTCCCTCAGCACCCTCTGATGCATTAGATCTGGATCCATGGACTTGTGTGTGTCCAGCTTTTCTAAATAGTCCTTAACCTGTTCTTTCACCATTGAGGCCTGCTCACCTCCTCCCCATACTGTGTTGCCCAGGACAACAGTCTGGGAGCTGACCTTGTCTGCGAAGACCAAAGCAAAAAAAGCATTGAGTACTTCAGCTTTTTCCACATCATCTGTCACTAGGTTGCCTCCCCCATTCATTAAGAATGCCACACTTTCCCTGACCTTTTCCTTGTTGCTAACATACCTGTATAAACCCTTCTTGTAACCTTTCCCATCCCTTGCTAGTTGCAACTCCAGTTGTGTTTTGACCTTTCTGATTGCACCGCTGCACGCTTGAGCAATATTTTTATACTCCTCCCTAGTCATCTGACCAAGTTTCCACTTCTTGTAAGCTTCTTTTTTGTGTTTAAGCTCACCAAAGATTTCACTGTTATTCCAAGCTGGTCACCTGCCATATTTGCTATTCTTTCTGCACATTGAGATGGTTTGTTCCTGTTCCCTCAATAAGGCTTCTTTAAAATACAGCCAGTTTTCCTGGACTCCTTTCCCCTTCATATTAGCCTTCCAGGGAATCTTGCCTATCAGTTCCCTAAGGGAGGCAAAGTCTTCTTTTCTGAAGTCCGGGGTCCATATTTTGCTACTCTCCTTTCTTCCTTTTGAGAGGATCCTGAACTCAACCATCTCATGGTCGCTGCTGCCAGGTTCCACCCACTTCTACTTCCCCTATCAATTCTTCCCTGTTCGTAAACAGCAGTAAGCAGTGTTGATCTCAGGATACCAGAGAGACAAGGTAGGTGTGGTAATATCTTTTACTAGATCGACTTCTGTTGGTGAAAGGTGTGAATAGGAGCAGCCAACAGGGTACTTTTGTAATGGAGTTCTCCAGGTGAAGGAGGTGAGTTCTCCAGGTGAGGACTCTTGGGGTGAGTTTGTTGTCAGTTTGTTTGTTTGCTTGCTTGCGGCTTGACTGTACCATATAGTGTGGTCTGTTTAAGGATCTATGCTGAGGATCTGCGCTGAGCCTGCGAGGAGAAGCTGAAGGCTTCTTAATCCTGATGCCTTTAGGATCTGTTAAATGTTAACCAGGGTGAAGGGCTACTCAGGGAGAACAGGCCAGCTTCTAAGAGACCATAGGAACTAGTGAACAGGAGCAGCAGACGGGGCGGTTTTGAGAGGAAACATAAGAACCAGATACACCTAACATTCTCTAAACTTAGGCAGTCAATATCTCCCCGTTCCCCAACACAAACAAACAAACAAAAAGGATGCAGGCAGAAGTCCCTCAGCAGAGCAGGGGCTGTCCAGTTTATTGCATTGAATGCAGTATGTATGATTACCTGCCTTGTGGGCAGGTGGCATATTTGTGCATTTGGTACAAGAAGCTCATGGCCCTCAGAGACAGAGTATGGGCTCTGGAGACCAGAGTGGCTCAGTGGAGGAGCTAAGAGAGACAGAGAGGTACATAGATGAGACTTTCTGAGACACAGTACAAGAGTCCCATTCCCCAGTCTGACAGCCCCTCTGCTGTTGAGGAAGATAAAAGTCTCGGGGAAGGAGAAAATCAAACTCGAGTGGAGACAACAATCCCATAGTTGGGACCCTCCTTCCAGATGATGTTGTGGTATCCTCTTGCACTGAGGTTACCCCTCCAGGGGGAAGATCTATTAACAGGAATTCACTATATTCTAGTAAAGAGGAAGGATAGAAGTTAATAAAATAAAGGTAGGAACTGAAGAGAAACAGTTAAATGAAAAAGAGGCTAATTTAATTACATCATCTCCATAGGCAAATTGGTTGAAACTAAAGTAAAGAACAGAATAATTGGACATACAGATGAACACAATTTATTGGGGAAGAATCAATAAGGTTTTCTAAAGGGAAATCATTTCTTGCCAGTCTATTAGAATTCTTTGAGGGATTCAAACAAATGTAGACAAGGGTGATCCAGTGGCTATAGTGTACTTGGACTTTCAAAAAACCCTTGACCAGGTCCCTCGCTAAAGGCGTTTAAGCAAAGGAAACAGTCATGGGATAAGAGGGAAGGCCCTCTCATAGGTTAAGGAGGGGAGGGATAGCTCAGTGGTTTGAGCACTAGCCTGCTAAATTCAGGGGTGTGAGTTCAGTTTTTGAGGGGACCACTTAGGGATCTCAGCAAAATCAGTACTTGGTCCTGCTAGTGAAGGCAGCATTCTAAGCTCAGTGACCTTTTGGGGTCCATTCCAGCTCTATGAGCTAGGTATATTTTTTTAAAGTAACTGGTAAAAAGACAGGAAACAAAAGGTAGGAATAAATGGTAAGTTTTCAGAATGGAGAGAGGTAAATAGTGGTGTCTGCCAGGGATCAGTACTGGGCCCAGTCCTATTCAACATATTATAAATGATTGGGGAAAAGGGGTAATCAATGAGATGACAACATTTACAGGTGAAATAAAATTACTCAAGATAAGTAAGTCCAAAGCTAACTGCAAATTGTTACAAAGGGATGTCACAAACCTGGATGACTGGGCAACAAAATGACAGATGAAATTCAGTGTTGATAAATGTAAAATAATGCATATTGGAAAACATAATCCCAACTATATATACAAAATGATGGGTCTAAATTAGCTTTTACCATTCAAGAAAGAGATCTTGGAGTCACCGTGGATAGTTCTCTGAAAACATCTGCAGTCAAAAAAGTGAACAGAATGTGAGGAACCATAAGGAAAGAGATAGAGATTATATGTTATTAGTATTATAAATATTATAATGCTACTTTACACAGCCATGGTATGCCCATACCTTGAGTACTGCAGAGAGTTCTGGTTGCCCCATCTCTAAAAGATATATTAGAAATGGAAAAGGTACAGAGAAGGGCAACAAAAATGATTAAGGGTATTGAACAGCTTTCATATGAGGAGAAATTAAAAAGACTGTGACTGTTCAACTTGGAAAAAGAGATGACTAAATTGGGAAATGATAGAGGTGTAAAAAATCATGAATGGTGTAGAGAAAGTGAGTTAGAAAGTGTTATTTACCCCCACACACAACATTGGTGCTCACTCAATGAAATTAATAGGCAGCAGTTTATAGACCTACAAAAGGAAGCACTTCTTCACACAACACAGTCTACCTGTGGAACTCATTGTTGGGTGATGTTGTGAAGGCCAAAAGCATAACTGGGTTAAAAAAAATAGCTAAGTTCACGGCAGATAGGTCCATCAAGCCAACATGGTCAGGGATACAACCCTGAACTCTGGGTGTCCCTAAGACTCTCACTTCCAGATGCTGGGACTGGATGACAGGAGATAGATCATTTGATAATTGCTCTGTTCTTTTCATTCTCTTTGAAGCATCTGGCATTAACCACTGTCATAATATTGGGTTAGATGGACCATTGGTCTGATGTGGGATGGCCAGTCTTATGTTCTGTTGGTGAAAGGCACAATCTATCAAGCTATGCAGGGCTCATACCTTCCACCAATAGAAGCTAGTACAAGAAAAGGTATTTGCTCACATATCTTGTCTCTCTAATATATTTATAGCATTCCACAATGATCATGAAATAAAAATAAACACCACTTGAAAGTAAATCAGTTCAGTGGTTCAGTGGCAACTTTAGAAGTGGGTATGGGCATATTGCATGCATTGATATTTATTTATGGTTGACACCCTTAATCCTGAGATGGAGTAGGAAATATGACTTTTCTTCTGAAGTCGGCTTCTTCACATATCCAAATGTGGGGTTTACTGAGTTAACCCTCTCAAAGTCAGTTGTGGTAAACCTTGGGATTGGAATCTATATAATTTAAAATACTCTTCCCTCCTCTTCCTCCTCCCCCCACTAATTCATACCAATGTTCAAAGACTGCCAAAAAATGGAAACAGGGTATTTCCACTAAAAAAATGAAGGTTTAGACACTGGATACACACAGATTTTGCACCAGTTGTTTTCTACCAAGTGGAAAACTCAAGTACATATACCAGACTCTCCCAGTCATTTCTAACCTCTATTGCAGAGGTAGAAGGCTCTTTTTTATTTTTTTGGATGGAGGATTATTTTAGTATCCTGACACTAAAATTGGCTGGGCTATTTTTTTGTTTTTGTGTTTTTAATTTCTACATATTTTATGGGGTGATTGGAAATTTCAATGTTTAAAAAAATGTCAAAAATTCAAAATGTCAACAATTTTTTTCATGAAACTTTTCAAACAAATTTCACCCACAATTGTTTCCACTATTTCTCTTCTACAGAAACATATCCTGACTCATCAAAATCAGAATTAACTGAACTCACAAAAAAAGCCTCCCTGACTGGAAGATAGTTGTACTGATGCAAGGTATGCTAGAAAAAGAAAAGTTACACACAGGCCAAAGCCCTCATGAAAGGCATAGAGTTAAATTTCAGCTCTGCCACTGAGGATCCAGATTTAGTTCTATCCAGCCTCAGAGAGGAGGGATTTGTTCCACAGAAGACAGATGACAGCTGTGAGAATTGTAGGACACCTGGCACTTAAGGGAACTTCCTCCATCTCCCACCCCTCCCCCCAAAAAAGCTCATCTGATAGAGCATTGTCATTCAAGATTCTTAGTAAATTAATGTACCTAAAATACGTGGTGTAGCTTACATATATTTTAAAGGAACATTCTCTGTTTTAAAGGGAAGATACAGCAGGCAGTACTAAGTGGCAGATACAATGCCCCTTGAAGTCAATAGAAGGACTGCCATTGACCTCAGTGGTTGTTGGATCAGACCCGAAATGATTACTGCTAAATATGAGCTATTTGGATACTTTTAAGTTCCCATTCCAGAGCAGAGATGCTATTGCATTCTGCCTGTTAGAAAAGCCTTTTTTCAACTCAGACAGGGCCATCTTTTGATCTCAGTTGGGGGTCTACTGTTAACTGCTGTTGGGAAGCGGTTTCAAATCAGCAGGTCAACTAAATCTTTTGAAGATAGAGACATTTATTCAGTAGCTAGAACAGCAACCACAAGCAGCCAGTACAGCATAAATTTTATGTCTGGAGTTGGTCATTAAAACAGGGCTTTACTGTTTGTGGTCTTAAACTGACTCAGTAACACCACTGGTACAGTGAAATGATAAACATGTATTCATTGCAGTTATATAATTTAGTTATTGAAGATCTCTATACAGAGTGGTTGTTTGAGAATGAATGCCTGATTGCAAATACATTCTGACACCATTGTATCAATCTGCACTCAAGGTGGGGGAAGGGGAGAAGGCAGTGATGACAGGTGTGAGTAATCTACCCAGGGAATATGTACTGACATATCCACAGGTATTTATTGTTCACAAAGCAGGATAGCTCTTGGTTTAACACATGTCTGAGGACCTCTGTACTCTCAGTTGCAAACATTTAGGAAAGCAAGTGAACATTTCCCTGTTCCTTGATGGGGACGAATTAAGCTATCCTTCTTCCAGTGGAAGAATCTTTAATATGATCAAATATTCATATAATGTATGTAATTTGTTGTCTCAAATAAAAGTGTAGGGCCAAATGCTCCCCATCTAATTCAATGCAGTTACATTAGGATAATTTATCCCTTAATGTTCAGAACATGATTAAACTTGTTTTATAGTCAGAGGTGACATTTAAATAGCTACAGTGAACTTTTGTTTTGATTTAGGCAATAATGGATTACATAGGCAATGCTAAAATCCTTTCCTAAATATTTTTAAAGCAATCACTAGTTAGAGAACCAGATGGGGTCGCAGAACTAATGGCTTTTAAGTGTGCAACGTTTAGTAACAAAATAGGGTAGCTAGTTTGCCTTGATGATGTTTTTTTCCATGGTTTCTACCCAGATGTGGAAGCCTGAGGAAGCCTGTACTATCTTTCCAACTTTTGACATGGGCCAAAACTAGTCAGACTTTAAGAAGATTACTTCCTGTGGAAAGATACTGTGCACACTAGAATTAGTGTTAATCCACAAGAAGATTATAAAAGCTGGTAAATGAGCAATGAAACAAAACCCAGTGTAGTTTGTATGTTTTTACTGCAATCAAGAAACTAAAGCAGACATGGGAGGAAATTAGGATTCTCTGCAGGTATTGTTAGTTTTGGAAGGCGTTGCATGCCTATGTCATTGAAGACTATATTTCTGCACTCCTTGAATCCTTTAACAAAATTACCTTTGGCAAGTGGAAGAACTGTGTCTCCTGAACAGAGAAATATTCTTTCAGAGGCTATTCCAAGATGATGTTTCAGATTGCTCTTTGGCCTTGCAATTTCTGGCAACTCTGTTCCACCATCAGTGTTTACAGAAGGTCAATAAAACTAGCAAATTCTGATGCTGTCTAGCGTGAATGTGAGAAAACCTGCTGTTGCGGTAAATGCAGCGTCCACAAATTCATTAGGAATGCTCTCATTCCTGGAAGTGCCAGCTATTCCTGTAACTGGCCGCCGCCAATGTTTTTAACCATACTCTCCTTTCATGCAGACATTACAGAACGGAAAACCAGCCTTGTACTCTCACCACTCATATCAGTTTGTAGTTTGTAAAATGATCTGATCAAATGACATTCTGTCTAATGTAAAGGGAAAGTTAAAGGTCTTTATAGAGTGTAGATTCTTGGGTCCGGTGTAACCGCTGAGCTTTGCGACTGTAAAGGCCTTGACTAAAAGTTTACTTTAACGCCAAACCTAAACATACTTAACCTATTTAATACAATGGCTGGGCGAGGGGTAGAGGGGAATCAAAGAAAGAAGATAAAAAGGGATTTTTCAGTGCTCTCTGCTTGCATTACTGTTATTGTTTTTAGAAAGGATAGGAACAGAACTTTACAGTAGTGTAGGGTACAGTATACATCAGTCTATGGAATATGCTCACTCTTTGTTTCAGGGTGTAACTGTGTGTCAGCTGTGAAAGCAGAGGAATAAATAAATGTCAATCTCCAAGAGGTATGAACCACAGGAGTGCAATATACAAGTGGTTCTCCAAAATTGGTTGCCATCATGACTCCAAAGCTGCACAGTTTATAATGTATGATATCCACTACTAAACTTAAACTATACCAGACTATGTAATTAATGCATATAATGTTCAACTTTTGTAGTGTTGGCTTCCAAGTTGCCCTTCTCCTTTCTCTTCCTGTTTGTTTTTCTCTCTTTCAGTGTTTAGCTTTCCTGAAAAGTTTAAACCTCCTAACACAGCAAGCAGGAAGAATTTAATAAAAAACAGAATGGATTTGTTAACATGCCTGTATAGTTACATACTGATTTATAAATAGATGTCTGAAATAACAGTGACAAGAGCAACGTACTTTAAGTATCTGTCAAATTTAACCATTTCAATTTTCTTCTCATATATTTATGAGGATAATCAGAGCTGAGATTACTGATATAGTATCATTTTATTGCACTGACTGCAAATGAACTTCCTCTGAGAATGGACAATATGTGGCATCAGTTTACTTGTAACTGGCATATTAGAATTTTTCAGATGCAACAGACCCTTCCGTCAGGAATGGATCATGTCTATCCAGGAAATATTCATTTACAGTGCTGACATGCTTTTAGTTTAACTGCCCCCAAAGTATCCTGTGCCTCATGTCAGAAAACCCTTAATATTTCCTCCCCTTTTATTTTGATGAAAGTCTTGCTAGGGGAAGAATTCACAGGCAATGATGTACCCTCATGAGGTAGCTCCTTGATCTTAGGCACTAACTTCTGGAGTGCCCGGGGGGGTGCTCAACCCCCACTCTGCCCCAGGCACTGCCTCTTCCCACCCTTGCTCTGCCCCCGCCCGCCTCTTCCTGCTCCCATTCCACCCCCTCTCCCTCCTTTTCCCTTTTCAAAGGACCTGAGAGCTGAGAGCTGAGTGGGGTTTTCAGATGACTTGAGCTAGCTTGATTGTCCTAACTTGATTGAAAAATGCACCTTTCTTCCCTCCTTTTCCTGCTCCCACTCCTATTCTTTGGGCCCAGCACTGATTTAGCTGTGTCAATAATCGCATCTTTGAACTGGTTCCATTTTTAATGTTGGCTTGCCAGTGAATAGTGGGCATAGAAAAAGTTTGTCATCAAAGTGACTGCTGAACCTGCATCTAATAATCAGTGTGCTTGAGCTTTGCTATGTTGAAGGCTCTCCTGTTGAGCTAGGGATGCATGCCCTGTGAGGGGATTATATGCAGGTTGAGCACTGCTCTTACCAATCTGCGGCCTGACCACCATTCTACGCCACATGTGGCTATGGTGATTCTGAAATTGCTGATGTCACCTTCAACATAGCAAAGCTCAAGCTCCTTGATTACCTAGCTTCCAAAACATGAAGAAGCAAGAAAACTAAAATCACACACAACTCTCTATGTATAGACAAATCTGTGCCTCAGGTTACCATCACAAGATGGAGTTTCTTCAGTCTAGATCATGAATTGCATTTGAGAAAGATCTTACTCTATTACATTTTTTGACTTCCTAAAGTTCCCCTCACCCTAAGAGAAGGTTGTCTCTTTATAAGGTAAGGTTGTCCAATTTAAGTTTTCCCGTGTTTTGAGAGGACTAGAAATGTGCATTACAGCAAGGCACCATGCAGTGGCGCTGTTGATTCTAGATTGCTTACATATCCAATAGCCAGTTCCACAAATTGGTTCTGACTCCCCAAAGAGCTGCATATGTGTCTTGGGTCTCGGTAATACCCCTTCACTCCAAAAGGAGAAAAATTGGCTACTAGAGGCTGCAGTGTCTCTGTATTAGGCAGCCAGCATCTAACTAAAAAACAAGACAGACACCTGCGCTGTAGTGTCAGAAGAGGTAAGTCGCTTGTGAAATTCCTAATGTGCTGTATACACTGCATTTAATTGTCCACCCTTACACCTTTTTTTTAACCAGTGTAAGTCCAAGGACTTCAGAGCTACCCTGGCATAAAATGGTATAATAGAGTGGCGAATCAGGCTCATCTGCACATTATTAAACTTAATATGCTAGGGTTTGTGGAGGTCATGGGAGTTTTCACTGACAGAGGGCTGCAACATATGATTCTGGTTTTGTGTTGGATTCACTAAGGACCTGATTCCACATTGCCTTTCCCTTTGTGTGGTCACTCACATGTGTGCAAAATGAGTATGAAATGTTACCGTTCTGGTTTTGTAGCATTTTACATTCACTTTGTACTTTGCACCAAAGTAATTGCACGAGGTGTAAGGAGTAGCCTAATTAATTTCTTTGTGTGAGTGTGTTCTTCTCTTAGCAGGTTGTATCTCCTAAACTATTGTCTGACTCTCCCTGGGTGTTTTAGCCCCGATACCCGCTTACCAAATTCATCTCTGAGACCACTCAAGTAACTAGGAGGACAAATATCAGGGAAGTGCATGGAAGAACATCACATTCTGGTAAAGTGAATGAGATTTAGTAAGGGTGATACTTTTCCTGATTACTGTTATATTAGTCTTAATGTTATTGTTGGCTAAACCTGTCTCCCTTTTTATCTTTCAGAGCTCCACTGTTGAAGACCTACCACTCAAAGTGCTTCACAAGCAGGAAATGACTGTATTGCCAAACGTTATATTCTTCAGAAACTACTTCCTTTATTTCAAGACTCATGAATTATGGAAGGTTTTCACTCTTTTCCCTTCAGTAGTTTAGAGTCATCTGAGCTACTAGTGTTTAAAAAACAAACTGTAGAAAACACTCATGCATGAAAATCATTACTGCTGCTTTTGTTATAGTGATGATACAGGCTTCCCATCCCCCAGTAAATACTATTATTGAAATGTTTCCATATCTTGTCATTTTTTGTGTGTGCACAGGTGCAAGACATTGCTCAAATTATTTCAAGCACAGCCAAAAGCAGCTGAGTAAGCTCCTTGTCTGTTCTAGGACTTGCTCAGAAATTCTCAAGCAGTGTTCTCAGCATTCTCTGCCACAGCTTGCTGTAATAATCAGTGAAGACTAATAGCCAGTTTTCCTATTATCTGGTAGTGAGAAAGCCCACACAGAGAGGGTTTATTTGGCCAAAGCACCTTAGCTACTGGTAAACATATCCTAACTAAAGCACTTTACGTAGGGTCCACTTGTAAAGCATTTTAAATAAACGAATTTAGCTACAGCATTTCAATTATCTTGATCCTCTCCTTGGTTCTTGGTTCCTCATTTGCTACTGTTTTCTTCTCTCAGGCTACTCTTTATCCTCCTTTTCTTGGGCTTGTCCAGCTCCCTGGTATGCTGAGGATAGTACTTCTGATAATCCAAACCCTCTGATTATTTGACGCTTTAGGGTGTTTCTTAAAGTAAGGCACAATTCATGTGATTGAAAATCAGATTGTTCCATATCCCTCCTTAGTCATTACTATAAACTCTGTTGCTGAAGTTGAATAATGGAAACAATATTAAATCCAGTTCCTCTTGGTTTAGTACTTCAGGCTATTTACCAGATAATACTCACTTGCTGGCAACTACAATAGAACATACAGAACAACATTTTCCTTACAAGACTGTCATAACAGCAGCTGTTGAAAAGACTTTTGATGGGGTGGAGTGGGGAGCTCTAGAGGGGATGGCTTTCAAACTACTTTCAAAGGATTTTTAGGCCTTCTTGGAAGCTCTATTTTGATATCTACTGTGAACACTTTTGTGGAGTGGCTGTGGGTACTTGTTACTACTCTGGTCTCAAGAGCATTGTTTCATAATGGAGGATGTAAACAGACTGAGCCTGATTCTGAACTCACCACAGTTCATGACAGCTGTGATTTTGTTTGCTTGGATGAAGTTATTCCAGATTTCACCAGCATAAATGAGAGCATAATTTGACTCATTACCGGGGGAGAGCAAGGAAGGAGAAAGAGGGCTGGGAAGGTTAGAGTTGCAGATTGGATATGTTCCTACCTAGCTTATATGTTGGACTCAGAGTTGCAGAAAGTTCCATCCATTTGTGGAACTTCTGAACTGCTGGATGATCTGAGCCTTTTTTTCCCATCTGGATGTGACTTGAGAAAGCCATTCAAGCACACTAAACCATGGCCTGTGGCCACTGACTAAAAGCACTTCACTGCAGTTATCTTTTCCCATTGCAGCCAGCAGGCACACAAACCAATCATGTCTATCCTAGGTCAGAGATAGAAACAAAAATTCCATCTCTTTACCTTGAAAAATTAGATTCCTTTTTGGATGACTCTATTAGGCATTCCAAGTGAAGTTAGTCCTGGCTTCTGAGAAATTACTGTGAAATTTGAAAGTGGTTAGTTGAATTAGCCGTAAACTAATGCATTACTTCTTGAGGTTTGGGCTCAAGTAAAATTAGTTTAAGAGCCTCTGCTTGCTCTTTGTTGAATATTTATCTGCTGCAACAAACAAAAACAAAGAAATCCACCAAAGTATTTGGCTCAATTAGCCATCTCTGCCTAGTGGGATCTCAGCACCACAATAACAGAGTTTTGTGGTTGCAGTGGAAATGCATATTCAGTGGAGTTGGGGACTGAGAGAATGCGGAAGAGGAGACGGTCTGCCCTGTCACTTCCTCTATGAAAGTGACAGACTAGGAATTGAGACGAATGGATAATCTGCACTGTATGCTTTGTTCAGTGAACATAGTCCTTCTTTGCTCATGGAATGGCCAAAAATAGATGATAATTTCCTTTTTTGTTTGAATTTATACACATTTTGCCCTCATATTTAGATTTACTCATGGATTCATCATTAACCGCTTGTAGTGAGTTTGTGACATAGCGTGCGTGCATGTGTGTGTGTGCGTGAACAGTTTGACAAAGACCACAATGAAAGTATTGATGAAATAATGGAAACCAAGCATTAAAAAATGTTGGTGTTTGGAAAAAAAAAAAAAAAGCTTTTGAATACTGAAAATTTTATCAAAATTAGAAAATTACCAAAAATAATTTTAAAAAGCAGATAATTTTTCTGTGTTAAGTTATGGCTTTTCATTAAAAAAATGAATTTGTTTTTGCTGGAAATTCCAAAAAAATCTCAAGAAAAATGGGTATTCTTGACAATCTCTAATATTTTATCTTACATGATAGAAAGGTATACTGTATTGACTAGTCATTTAAATTATTGGGCTATTTTCCTACTCTCTTAATTTAGAAAAGTCACTGTCTTATCTCTACATGATCTGACAGATTTCTTCTTCTCTATCCATTGTGGATATGTAAGCTTCCCATCATCCTGGGACCTGCCCAAGATATTTTTTTTGATGACTGAATGGACTCAGCTCCACTTCTGGGGCCTTACCTATGCTATTATCTGGACCATGTTGTCTAGTAATTCCTTCCAGATTACATGATTTATTCTGGACTGATGGAGATTCTGGCTCTGCATTTCATAAGGCCTTAGAAGAGGCTTAGATTATTATACCTATGTTTGACTCCTAGATGAATGTTCTAGTTACTTCACTATACGAGAAAGTAAAGCAATAAATCTTTAGGCATAGTGGCTGAAAATGAATATAGATCACAATGTTTTCTGCTAAGAAAAGGCAGAGTCTGAAGAGGATAGGGCACTAGACTAGGTCTAAGAAGACATGAGTTCTTTTCCTGGTTCTGCTAGTGATCATTGTGCCTTAAACAAAATAAACAAACAAACAAACAAGGATAGTGATATTTACTTCCTTTGAAAAGCACGTTGACATCTTTGAAGGAAAAGAATGAGGTTTTTTTTTCTGAACATCATTCTATGACATATTTAATCCATCTACATTTTTATCCTGAATACTTAGATATTCATTAGTGGGGATCATGTCAGGGGCCAAATTTTGCTCTTAGAGTTGCTTCAGCACATCCAAGACAATAAGAGCATTTATCTGATGGCAGAATTTGACTGATGTAATTAAAATAAAGAGGCCAGATTGTCAGCTGGTGTAAACTGAGTTGAACCAGTTATGGATTTGGCTAAATATATATACTACTGCAGACCTATGAATTATGCTTTGAGGTTTTGTACATATTGTTCTTTTTGTAATATTGCACTGTTTTGTCTGAGTTTTAGTTAGACAAAGCTGAACATGTGGGAGACAAACTGCTAAAGCAAAACAAGGAAAACAGATCATAATTGGCTTCTTGGCCTCCTTCAGTCACTTAACATTTTCTATGCTCAATACACGTGTTGTTTAAAAGCCTTTATTAAACATTTTATCAGTGCTAGGAGTGAAATCCTGGCCTTGCTGTAGTTAATGTCAAAACTTCCATTGACTTCAGTGGTGCCAGGATTTCACTCAAGATTTTTATTGAGCATAGAAGGGGAATAATCCTATCTGATAGCATGGAGTCTAAAAAAATGCATTTGGACAATCATCACTTGCTCATGTACATGTAAAGTACTGTCCATCAGTTTTCAGTAGGGTTTTAATTTGCATAGCTATGCATTACACAACCTTATTAAAGTCAGTAAGTGTCAAGTTTTGAGCTACGGGCTAGACAACATTGCCCAATAACTACAATTATAGGTTCCAAAAATCTGTTGTTCCTCTTTTGTAAATCTCAGTTATTCCCTTTAAGTGATACCATGCATACTTGTGCATGCTGAAAGAGAATAACTTCTCTGCACTATGACCATCCCAGGCTTTCTTGCCATGGTGTTTGGAAATCATTTCATCCTGCCTGAAGAAGAGAAAGAAAATAGTTACTTGTTTGACAAGCATTTATAGAGGGGTTTTCCTCTCAGACGTTGTATAATTATATTTTTCTGATGGCTTTTTGGTACTTATCCCATGCAGGATATCTACATGTCTGTGTTCAATGAGGAAAATCATAGCTAAACTGAGAAAGTTGTCCAAGCAAATTCTGAGTTTAGAAGACAGGTCAGGTCTTTATTATGTGAAGTTCTGTAATCTGCAGTTTATGATTTTTATTTTAAAAATGTAGTGATGACTGGACCTTATCCTTCCAAGCAGGTGGAGACACTTGTCTCTTTGACCCGCAGGGAGGCATATTCCACTGGGGCTTTTACCTCTGCAAGACAGTAACTGCAACATAAATATAGCTGCCCTAAAAAGGAATCCACTCCTTCTATCCGGACCACATTTGTCTCCCTTCATAATCCTATTCTCCAGCCCTTTCAGCAGCAGCTGCAATCAGTGCACTCATCTTGAGGTTGATAAAGTAAGCAGACTCCACTAAGACTGCAGTGTTGCTCTGTGGCCAGCTGTTAGAGATACCAAAGTGAAACGCACGATACACTCTTTCAATGGAGGCAGAGAGCATCCCATCCATAAAGCCCTGATCTTCAGGCATATGAATCCATATATTTGCATGCTGGGCTGATGCAACTCCAAATGGTTCTGGAGGTTGTGGGAAATGTGCATTCATACAACACAAAGATCTAAGGAACCACATATTAAAACATTCCAACCATAGACAGTTATGTCAGGCTTCAAAACGTTGTATGGAGAAAAAAGTCTGGAATTGTTTTGACCACCTGTCCCTGGTGAAGATCAAGACATATGATGATGGCTTATGCCAGCTGTTGTTTTCCCTCTTTGCTGTTGGTTGAATATCTTCGTCTGAGAGCTACTAGTGTCAGGCTGCTGCTGTTTGTGTGACTGCCCTTGTTGTTTCTGTTACAGCAGCCTGTTTCTGCCCTTTCACAATCTCACAAAATGGTGCTCCTATTAAGGCTCTAAATTTCATTGAGTGTCACATCTGACATAAATAGTCACCCCTTACTCCCCCACCTCTTCTACTTTAGGGCCCTTGTGCACATAAAAGGCTCTCACAGGAAAGGATGGGAGACAAAGGGAGGGAAAAAGAAGATTACAATGATCACAAATCACTTATCTTTCAACTTACAGTTTACAAACTAAGTCATTAAAATATTTTTGGAAGAAATTTTAGTAACGGCTGATCAGAATACTCCATTGTTGCTACATGTACAACTCACTTGTTCTGTAGATATAGAAACTGGAAATAATTGGCCAGAAAAAGCTGGAAATGAATTTATAGTAGGAATGTATTTTAAAAAATAACACCTGCTATCACTGCTGGCATATTCAGATCCAAACCTTTGACACTGCACTGAGGCAATCCAACCACTCTGAGGCAGCAGTAAGGTGATCAAGCTTTTAGATACTATATCAAAATGACGTAAGCTTTTTAAATGTTTCATGGAAGGGTGGCTAAGGCTCTTAAATTCAGCACTGAGTTGATCCAAGTGCTTAGATACTGCAATAATGGAGATCAAAGCCTGAGATGGTTCAAACCCTCTCACATTATACTGAAATAACCCAGTTCTTCCCTGTGATATGCTTCAAACCTTTTACAACACGTTGATCTTTTACAAGGTATTTAATGCTGTATTAAGATGATACAAAAACTCTTGCTGCAAACTATCATATGCCCCATTGTTAAGATCTAGGTTTTTTGCTACTGTGTGGGGACAAAAAAGGCTCTTAAGGCTATGTTGATTGAACTCAGTGAGGCGTGTTCAGACAACCTCCTCCTCACCTATATGGCAGGCATACAACTGTTAAGTAACAAACTACTGAGGGATGCAGTAGGACATTTTCAAATACAGTAGAATCTCAGAGTTATGAACATCTCGGGAATGGAAGTTGCTCATACCTCTGACATGTTCGTATCTATGAACAAAACGTTATGGTTATTCTTTCAAAAGTTTGCAAATGAACATTGACTTACTACAGCTTTGAAACTTTACTATGCAGAAAAAAATGCTGCTTTTAACTGTTTTAATTTAAATGAAACAAGCACAGAAATAGTTTTCTTAGCTTTTGTGTGTGTGTGCGTGTCTGCTGCTGCCTGATTGCATACTTCTGGTTTCAAATGAGGTGTATGGTTGATTGGTCAGTTCCTAACTCTGGTGTTCATTATTCTGAGGTTCTACTGTACTTTTAAGCATGTTATGTACATATACTTAGGAAACATGGGAAATAGTACATGACTAATGCCAATACCATGCAGTACTGTTTTTAAAAGACTGATTAAAAATAACTTTATTTTTTCTTTTTGATTGTTGAATATGAAAAGTGTCCATCAAAAATAAGTCTTGGCAGTCATCATGCTCCTGCTTGAGCCTAAGTTTACAAATTCCTTCAGCCAGATAGTTCAAGTAATAGTGGACCCTGTGGCTTGCTACTTAGTTATATTGTAGCACAGGAGTAAAAGCAGGCTCTTGGGCCTTTGATGTCTCTTGAAATCTCTTCCATCTCTACTCTGGAGTAACTTCTTTTTCTAATTTAAAATATGATTGTACTTTTAAACAATGTCTGTAAAACTGACAATATGGGAATCAATGCTAGTTGTGTCTCCATGATTTACATATCCAATGTGACCAGTTTACAAGGAAAGAAAGTTTAGATCACATCCTCAGTTGGTGTAAATTGACAGAACTCCAATGAAACTAAGCAGACTTACACCTGCTGGGGAACTGACCGTTCCTTCCTAACTGAAAACTCAAGTTGAGATCTAGAGGTTATGCCACGTTGTAGGAGAGTCAGGTATACAAAACATTTAGGGACAGAACTGAATGCACAATTTGTGTGCTTACCAAAGGGCATGCTTGCTTTATAGCACCCCCTTATCACCAAGCACGGCTCAGCAGCACCCTGCCTCAGTTTCCTTTCTTGGATTCCTTAAAAACTATACAGAGGCTTTTCTCTTCCAGTAATACCCTGTATCAGAGGGGTAGCCATGTTAGACTGTATCATCGGACTCCTCGTTGTTTTAGTTAAACCCTGGTTTATTACCATAAACTGTTCCAATCAAAATAAAATCCTCAGAGTCCAAAATTCATCTTTCCCAGCCCTACCTGGCTGGAGTCTTCTTCTCTTTTGGAGTCTGCTCTCTGCTCAAGCCCCCAGCTCTCATGCTAGAGCTGGAGTTGTAATTTAGGCCAGCTAGCTTCCTATGCAGCTGGCCCTTTTCCCCAATCAGTCCTTTTACCCTCAGGCTAAGAAGGTTCAGAAGACAAACTTTCTCCTGCTGATATCTCTTGTGTTCTGAGGAAGAGACCGGATATATAGTGTCTTCTTCCTAGAGCTTGTCCCAACTGGCTGGGAGAGAGGGGGAACCTTGCCCAGCCACTCTACAAGAGTACGGTTCCAGGACCTTAAGGAAACAGTAGCAGAGTTTCCCCAAGCCTAAACTATTCCCCTGGGACTATATTTTTCTCTCTCAACACCTACCTCTACCCTTCCCTAGGTCTTCATCCACTCTAAAAAGTCCCAGGAGTTAAAGGGACATACCATGGATCAGGTATTAATTGACCACTAGTCCTTACTCCCCATAAGGGGACAGTCCCTTTGTTACTGCATACATTTGTCTGTCTAATTTACATGTGAAATTAATGGAACTAGGCATATATATTTAATAATTTTCTATACCAAAGTGCCACATTGGCTCTATAAAGATCTAGGGGTCAAACTCTGGCCCCACTGAAGTTAAAAGCCAGACTCCCACTGGACTTCAGAGAGGCCAGGATTTCACCCATGATTTGTTAACAGTAGCGAAGTAAAGCATGCATTTAAATTTCCAAAAACCTCTACCATCATAAATGACAGTATGCGAACATATAGAATATAATATGATGTATAAGTCATGTTTGTCTGTAGCTCATTTCAGCTTCTCAATACACATCTGATGTTATTTCAGTGTTTACACAGTTAGGTTGCACATTTAAACCCAGTTTGTTAATCTAATTTTTATGCACATTGTAGAGGTATGGCCTATCATCAGTATTTTCATTTCAAATGATCTTTCTTTTATATTTGGATACTTGTTTAAACTCCTTTGAAGTTATGAACTAGTAAGTCAGGAGAACATTGCAACATATTTTCCCTTGATAAAATTGTGTGAAGCACAAAAGTACTCTTGAGACATATGTATATCCTTCTGCTGACTGACAGCCTTAAGGACAGTATGTGTGAAAAAGATGTTTTTAAGGTAATTTTTTTTATTTTAACTGAATAGCAGAGAAACCTGTGATATCTGAAGCATGTGTAAAGCAACAGTGTAGACTACACTATTTTTCTCTGTTTCATGGATATGTGCACGTTCTTCCCTCTTGCTGACTGTCCCTGTTTAAGGTTTCGAACCACTATCAAGGAGAAATTAGATGCACAAAGGCACAGGACTTTGAAGAATTACAAGAAACATTGATGTGTGAAACAGGAACTCCTAGAAATGTGAAGGAATTTTTTATCCATTAATCATATCTACCCACAGGCAACCAAAAATACCCACATAGCTGCCTTAACCCCTCCAGAAGACTATATATACACATGAGGATTATGAAACTGTGAATCAGTATTTTCACACAGTAATGTAACAGTTTCATAGAGTTTAAGGCAAGAGGGGAACATTAGATCATCTAGTCGGACCTCCTGTATAACCAGGCCATTACATTTCACCCAATAACCCCTGAATGGAGACCAATAATTTGTGTCTGGCTGAAGCATTTCAGTCTGCACAAGGCAAACTGTTGTGCACTACAGGCAGACAACAGGAGGACCAAAGTACCACCAATGACCAATGGTGCCACCAATGGCAGAGAACTGATTAGGTGAGTTATTCCCAGAGGATCCTAATGAGTAAACTATGCTCCATGCAACAGAAGATGGCAAAAATATATATATAGTTTCCTGCCAATTTATCAAGGTCCCACTTATCTTTACAAGTATTATCACCTGAACACAATTATGTTTCCAGAGGGGTAGCCATGGTTGCTGCAAAACATAGCACTGTCCCTATCTGAGTTACATGAAAATGAAAAATAATGCCTATTACAAGAACTGATAAAGTTCTGAATTGGTGAAGAGTTTCAGTGGGTGGAGGTTATCTCATCTGAACCGCTGCACCCATCTACAATCAAAATCCCCATCCTATCTACAGTTCTGTGAAGACCCATTTGTTTGTGAGTCCTTATATAACTGAAACACACATAGACAGGAAGAGGGCTCACCAGATGTGACTTTGAAGGAATGAGCAGAGAGTTGAAATAAGAACCAGATGTGGAAGGTGGTATGAAATCTAAGAGAGGACAAATTTTCAAGAAGCAGGTTATTATTTACTGCATCAGAAGCAGCCACAGGACCAAGCACAGATGGGATATAGGCCATGGAAGTTAGCCAAAGAGAGACTATTGGAGACCTTGGTGTGAGCCACTTTAGTAAAGTGCAGAGGATGGGTGCTAGTTTGGAGGGGATTCATGATGGAGTCAGAAGAAATGTAAGCCATCAGTTTAGATGAC